>NC_048315.1:3722739-3800492 GCF_013100865.1 Trachemys scripta elegans | reverse complement strand
CTTCAGATGCAAGTCTTGCATCTGAAGAAGTGAGGTTCTTACCCACGAAAGCTTATGCTCCCAGTACTTCTGTTAGTCTCAAAGGTGCCACAGGACCCTCTGTTGCTTTTTAAAAATGAGAGAGTACTGTTTGTAGCTTTTTCTAGCGTCAGTTTTGATTTCCAGCATGTTGCATAAGTCAGGCAATGAAACAGGAGCAGGTAAATTCTGATATACTGAAACACTGCTTGCTACTGACTAGATCCTGCGGACCTTACTCATTAGAGTAATTTTGCAATAGGGTTACTCACATGAGTAAAGGGGAAGGACACTTGGGCCTAAATCAGCTCACCCAGAAACACAGGGTTTTCTATGAATGATGTTGGTCTATGGGCCCCAGTCCTGCAATATGATCACCACTGAACCCATGTGGACCCCCATTAATTCAATAGGACTTCTTAAGGGTCTAACTGAATAGATCAGTTTGCAGGATCAGGGCTGTAGTATACAAAATGTATAAGGATCAAGATGGAAGGTATTGTGAAAGGGACACTATCAGTTTAAAAATCATATATTCCAAACATTTCCTTTATCTTTGTTAATAATATTGTAGACTATTAATTACATCAGAAAGCATTTAAAAAAAAAATTACATGTGTTTTGTCAGTCATGCTGCTTGCTTTGTTTTTTGCATTTCACTCAGCTTGGGACAATGAAACTGGACCGAGCAGTAAATTTTCTGTTTATAGTCAATTTCATTTCCAAGCACTAGCACAATGCTTTGTATTTGCGTTTCAAACACTGAAGAGAAACTTTTTTTAAACTGTATTAATTGATTTGAGAAAAACAATGCATGAAAATGTGAACAGCTAAGAATCTAGGAATTAATGTTGAAAGAGGCTATAGCAGAAAAATATAACATACCTCATTATATACAGCAGGATGCCTGGAAAGCTGTATGATTAACAAGAGTGACTGATACCATTAGCATATGCAAAAAGAACAGGAGTACTTGTGGCACCTTAGAGACTAACAAATTTATTAGAGCATAAGCTTTCGTGGGCTACAGCCCATTTCTTCAGATGCATAGAATGGAACATATATTGAGGAGATATATATACACACATACAGAGCGCATGAACAGGTGGGAGTTGTCTTACCAACTCTGAGAGGCCAATTAAGTAAGTGAAAAAAAATTTTTCAAGTGATAATCAAGCTAGCCCAGTACAGACAGTTTGATAAGAAGTGTGAGAATACTTACAAGGGGAGATAGATTCAATGTTTGTAATGGCTCAGCCATTCCCAGTCCTTATTTAATCCTAAATTGATTGTATCTAGTTTGCATATCAATTCCAGCTCAGCAGTCTCTTGTTGGAGTCTGTTTTTGAAGTTTTTCTGTTGTAAGATAGCCACCCACAGGTCTGTCATTGAATGACCAGACAGGTTAAAGTGTTCTCCCACTGGTTTTTGAGTATTATGATTCCTGATGTCAGATTTGTGTCCATTCATTCTTTTGCGTAGAGACTGTCCGGTTGGTAGCATATGCAGTGTTTTCAGGCTGAAATGAAAGTGGCTTCGATTAGAATTCTTATTTACAGGAAATCAGGTGGCTACACACACACAAAATTCATTTAAAATTTCATATGTGGATGACCCCAGTCCTTTAGTATTAATGGGAGTGAAAGAGTTTATACTGCCTACTCAGCTATGTGGAGGTTTTCAAAGGAGAGAATTATTCCATATTCCAGCCACGCAAAAATTAGTTGACTTGATAAAGAATGATGCCGAGCCGCAATGAAAACCTGGGGACCTCTCATTGTCTTGTTCCATTGAGTGCAAGCTTCCTTTCTGCGACCAGATGGGGAGTGATTCCAGAAGGAGGCCTGCTGGAAGATCTGAGGTGTGGGGTTTTCCATTTAATTTGCAATGTCTGGGTGGGTGAAAAACTTCAATATAAGAGCGAAGTGGTGAAAAACACTCACCGGAGAGATGCAGGAATCTGAGCAGCTGAATTCTGGGAAACCAGAGATCATGGATATAACTAGGGTGATCAGACGTCCCGTTTTTAAAGGGACAGTCCCATATTTAAGCCCTTCTGCAGGTGTCCTGACTTTTTCTTAAAAATGGACAAATCGTCCCATATTTTCTGTCTCCCCCCCGATCAGTACTGCCAGGTTCTGCTGCTGGCCTGATCCCTGCTCACCAGACGCCTGCCCACCAGCGGTGAGTGTGTGTGTGGGGGTCCAGTGGCCGAGAATGGGGGTGGTTGTGCAAGGCTGGTGACGGTCTAAAGATGCAGTGTGCGGGGCCGGCCACTTCCCCTCCTGGTCTGTCAGCACAGCCCCCGCTGCGTGCTGGCTCTCGGCCAGCAGTGTCCCACCTGTCCTGTTTCTGGCTGGCACTGGCTGTGAGCTGAGGTGGTTGGTGAGTGTGGGCAGGCACCAGGTGGCAGCCGGTTATGTGTTGCTGCCTCTGCTCAGGGGCAGTTCCAGGCACCAGCGCAGCAAGCGTGTGCCTGGGGCGGCAAGCCGCTGGGGGTGGCCTGCCAGTCGCTGTGAGGGCGACAGTCAGGCGGCCTTTGGTGGTGTGCCTGTGGGAGGTCCGCCGATCCCGCGGTTTCAGCGGCAATTCAGCAGCAGGTATGTCCAAGCCGTGGGACCGGCAGATCACCCGCAGAAACGCCACCGAATCTGCGTGACCGCGGATCGCCCGCAGGCATGGCACCGAAGGCTGCCTGACTGCCGTGCTTGGGGCGGCAAAAAACACAGAGCCGCCCCTGCCTCTGCTGTCCACACATTGGCCCTTTATGTGCTTCCTCTCTTGCTGTCCTCTCCCTGTTATGTCTATGTTTAGTTTTCTTTCAAAGACTTTTTTAATGCTGCAGGGACGGTGTTAGAAATGATGCAAGACGTGGCGTTTCTAGGGTATTTCCCCAATCCAGCATACCAGGAGGAGAGGAGTTGTGTTATTTTGGCCTCATCCACGGATTCTTCGGTCAGTAAAAGAGCCAAGTGAAAAATATACAGACACATGCAAGAAAATCATAAATATTCTAAACTCAAACATGGGATCCATACATATTTCCAGCTTTTGATTCAGATGCTCGGTCAGTGACCTCAGCTCTGCGAGAGCGCCAACAATTTCTCTGTCACCCCACATCATGGGAACTGACCCTTCCTTAATGCCTGAGGCCTATTTTCAGCTACCCAGAAAACCTCACTACAAACCACCAGAGGGTGCTAGTCACCTTATATGAGAACTGCCAAAACATCTTTGCGCATCTTTGCAGTCTGGGCCAGCCTTATGCAGCAGGACATGGTAGTGATTGTGCATGTGCATAAGGAAAACCTGCACAGAGAACCTCTGAGCGATCCTTGCTCCTTCTCCAAGGGCTTAAATTAAGAAGACACTAAACTGTGAACTCACATAATTATATCCACATGCGGAGGGGGAAGTTCTTTGGACAAGGCATCCCTGCAAACTGAAGCCTCTGGGAGTTCTTTCTCCCTGGGTCAGTGATGTAAGTGAAAGTAATTTCCTAAGGCAGCTCTGTCCTGAAACCCGCCCCAGGGACACTATTGTATAACAAGACATCAGTTTCTTGCCATGATCCAGTTTACTTGCTGTTTCTAGCCCTACTAACTGGTTGACGCTGCCTCCTGTGCCCTGATCAGAGCAGCCTGAGATGACTATTCAGATTCAAATAACCGGTGCCGCTCGGGTAGCTGGCTAGTGGCTTTTGCCTGGTATGATTCCAAAAGTGAAGGCCGAGTTTCTCCTGTAGTTCATGAAAAGCAATGCGACCTGTAACTGAAATGAAGGGACTGGGCAGGAGTGGCCTGAAAGTTTAACAGTAAAAGCTTGCGCTATCCATGGATTTTGGAAGCATCACTAGGATTTGGAACATTCTCTACAAAATGGTATATTCAAAATGACTCTGCAGAAGAGAAATGCTGGTGTGTCCAGCTTTTATTTTCAGAAAAATCAACCCCCCCCCAACCCAACCACTTTGTGATTTCTACCCTTGCTTGCATTTTCAACTGTATGTAGAAAATTATCTGAGATGAAAGGGGCGGTTTTCACGGGCACAAAGGGGAGGTAAGTGACCATCTCCCAGTGACGTCCAATAGAAGCTGGGAGGGTGGGTGCCAATTTTCACCGGGGCCCCAAGTGATTTAGAAGCACGAATCCAATCGAAATGCAATAGCATGGGTGCCTCTAAATCACTTAGGCTTTAAAACATAATTCCATTCTGTGTGGCTAATTGGCCTTTAAAAAGCTGCCCTTAAAACTCTATGGCCCCAGTCCTATAATTGAATCTGTGCAGCTGGACCCATGTGCTCCTTATTTCAAAGGGACTCGGCATGAAAATAAGGGTTTGCCTGCTTGAATCCAACTGCAGCGTGGGGTCTTAAATGAAGCTACAAGTACGCGGACGTGATATTTGACATTTTCCATTAATTTTCAACTTTTCTCTCAGGTGAAACATGGAGAGAAAGATGAATGTTTATTTATGATTCTTTCCAGACACACATACGTTTAGTTTGCCACGTCGTTACAAAAATAAAACTGGTAACTGAAGGCAGGTGAAGAAATGTAAACAATCCTTTATGTTGAAGTCATAATGATCCGGAGTCAGCTACTGACAGAACTTTTTGCTAAACAAGGAAGTGTAAGATCCATTACCAAAAACTTGTTGGTAAGAGAAAGACAGGCCCAGTGTGGAACTGATATCCAGATATGTGTGTGCATCTGCTGTTATCACAGGGTTTTAATATGACTGTGGTAAAAACGCTGCATGGCCTGAATGCTACACCTAAGTTCTTTAAGTGGGTGACATTAACAGTGTTCCATAGTTATTAGAAAACTCACTCACTTGTGATTTTTCCCGGGAAATCTTCCCCCTGCTGTCAGTAACAAGGAACTTCATCTACCAAAGTACATAAAGCCTCACAGGTTGTTGGGGCCTGATCCTGCCAGCACTTTACATGTATGTGTAACACTACTTACAGGAGTAGTGCCACGTAAATTAATGGAACTACTCACATGAGTAAAATGACATGTGGGGTTATAGGATCGGACGCTTCAGACTGTCAATGTACTATTAATATTACTTTAAAAGAGCCCAAGTGTTTAGAAAATCTATTATCCGCCACATACAAGGCACTACTTGGATAAAACAATCCATTATAATTATGCTCTATTTATATCTATAATGCCAAAGCTCTGCAACTAAAGGTTGAAGGTCGCGGCCCCAAATGTCAGGACCAACGAAGCCTTACTCAGCATGGCACTAGTCTCCTTGATTCATGCGTGTAGTCCCACTGAAGTTAGGCTTGCAGGACAGGGCCCTCAATGTTACCTAGACACTGGCTGGGCAAGGCCCTATGTTCAGTACCACAAGTGATATGTGAAACCCGCACACAGGCAAATTTAACATTAGCCTTTGTTAAAGAACTGACTATAGCCTTGCTTAGTCCAGATCACTCTGACCTGCTATCCCATTTCCCCCACTGGCCCTACGCCCTCACAAACTGTCCCATCTTGCCCTGACTTTTCCTTTAGCCAACCAGAGCTAAGTGCAGCTTCCTCCAACTCCACCAGAGTTACCCTGAGTGCCAGGCACAGGGTGTCACTCCAATGCATGATGCCTCCTTCTTTCTTGGGCTGAGCATGCTGCCTCCCTGGCATCCCCTGCCCACTTGAGAAGCAGGTCAGCCCACGAGGTGCAGAGCACGGGCAAATACCCTGCAGCCTCGGGTAGTCCTCAACTCTCCTGGGCAATACAGCAAAGACTGTTTTTTGTTTAGAAAGCACATGGACACAATAAGAGCCCTGAAAAGTGATCCCTGGGGGGCCGGCAAACCTGAGGTTAATTTTTCAGATCTGCTGTTTTCCAGAAATTCCAGGCTAAATAAGGAAACAACATGGTACCTTAGAGCATCCAAGGCACTTCATTAATTAAACCCTCTGCAATTATTGCTAACGAAGAACAGGGCAAAGCAGCAGAAGCCAGCAAGTCTTTTCCACATAGCAGGAGATGCCACTGGGTGGAGCATCAGGTAGGAAAAGCCGGGATTCACAAGGTCAAATCACAACACGATTGACTCTGGCTTTATCCTTCTGCGGAAGGGACTGTAGCGTGGACCGTGGGACGGTGTTTTGGAGGAGATTCTGTGAAGACATTAAAGACCCCACGGCCCTTTCAATTAGAGAAGGGCTTCGCCTTTCTGTCCTTGGCCAAAATTTCACCTGCCCTCCCTAGCACGCACATTGGTTGATATCCTCCACTCCAGAGGTGGGGATGCCTATGTATCTATAGGGTCTGATCCTACAAGTTGATGGTAGTGAAGCCCCCATCAGAGGCAGGCGAAGTTGGGTGCACACAGCAGGCTTGCTTCATAGGTGCTGGAACTAGGGGGGCTGCCCCATCAACTGGCTTGAAGTGGTTTCCATTATACACAGGGTTTACAATTTGGTTCAATGGCTCTCAGTACCCCAGCATGCAAAGTGCTTTGGGCTGGCACCTGCAGAGCCATTCCTGCTAGAGGCGGATTGGACTGCGCGTGCTGCCTAAGGGCAGGCAGGGAAACTAGAAAACGCACTGGCACATGCCCACCGCCATGGGCTCGTCAGCAAGGCAAAGCTGGGCATGCCTGGGGCACAGGGCGATGGCCAGAAGATGGTGTGCCTGGGTCTGGGGGCACAGCAGAGTCCGATGTATTGGGAAGGGGAAGAGGGCGCGGCGGGGCCGGCTGAGAGGGTGGCGGCCCTGTGGGGGTGTGGGCTGCAGATGGGCCAGCACAAGGCAAAGTGCAGCCCTGGCACAGAACTTCCTGCCCTTGCAAAGAGACTGGCACGTGCCCTCCTGTGGCTCTGCGCCTCCTCCCCAGGGGCGCTCGGGTAGGAGGGGAACCCCACAGTTCAAAGGTCGGGTGGGGGGGGACCCCACAGTTCAAATTCGGGGCTCCTCCCTGGATATGCGGCTTCCCCCCCCCACCCCTTCCCGATAAGGAGGCCGGGCAGGGCTGCTGGGTTTTGCACGGGCCCCGGGTGGCTTCCCTGTCCTGGCGCGCTCCTGCTTCCCAGCCTGGCACCACGCCCTGCGGCTGACCTGAAAACGCCCAGGCGGGCGGCAGGGAAAGCCCCATGGGGTGGGCCAGGGAGGGAGGCAGCCGCCCCGTGACTAACCCCCCTCCCTTCCCTCTGCAGCCCGCCCCACCCCGGCCTCCCCAGCGGCGCGCCTGCGGCGGGGAGAGCTGGCGCTGCGCCTTTGCGCACGGGCGCATCTCCCCGCGGGAGGGCTGGGGGTGGCAGCCCGGGAGCGCTGGGAGCCGGGGGGCTCCAGCCCCTTCTCCCACCGCCACGTGACGGGGCTGGGCCCGAGGAGACGCCCACCGCGGTGGGTGAGAGGGAGGGGAGGAAGGGGACCGGGACACCTGCCCGTGGCAGCAGCCGGCAGAGCAGCCGCGCTCCCTCCCGGCCGCTCCCACCTCTCCGGAGCCCCGCTGCGCCCGCCGGGGCTGGATGTGCCGCGGGAGCCGGGCGCGGAGGCGGCCTTGGGTGTCACGAGCGGCTCCGGCCTCAGCAGCAGCTCCACGTGGGCGGCCCCGTCGCAGTCAGGATCCCAGCTGACAGCGGCTGGGGAGGGGGGTGAGGAACTGCACCGGAGCGGCCGCCGCCTCTTCCCATGGACCTGTCCGGGTGCCAGCCCTCGCCGCCGCTTGGATGCTGATGTGAGGCAGCCCAGGGGGGTGTCCTGAGCTCCCTCGCTGCCTCCCCCCCCCCACCCCAGCCCCCCCAGATGCATTCGCTGCTGGATCGCAAGAAGAAAGCAGGCGGCTGCGTGGATGCTGGGCTGGAGCTGCCGGCTGCAGGTTCCCTTCCCCAGCCTCAGAGGATGTTCAGCTGCGTGGGCTGCTTCTGGGTCCTCCTATCCTCCTGCCTGGTGGCCGTCTGCAGCTTCAGCTTCCTCTCGCCTGCCTGGATCGTGAAGGAGCATCACCTCCAAGCCCACGGCGGGGTCAGCTTCGGCTTGCTGTGGCACTGCTCCGAGACGCTGGAGCAGATGTACAGCTGCTACACCTTCGGGGGCCTGGGCAAGTTCCACGAGATCCCCTCCAGCGCCTGGCAGGTGAGGGGCTGCGGGATCCCGGCGGCTGGGCTGGGGGGAACCGGCTGGGCTGCCTGAGCCCCAGGCAGGCTGCCCCCTGGGCTTCTCTCCCTCCAAACGGTGGCTGTGCTGATGGCTTGGGATGCTCCTTCCCTCCTCCCCCACGTTGGTTGTCTGACAGGAGCAGCCCTGCACCCTGGGGGTATAACCTGGCTGGGCAGTGCGGCAGAGGGGGTTTAGGTGCAGCCCTGCACCCTGGGGGTATAGCCCAGGTAGGCAGTGTAGCAGAGGGGGGTTAGGCGCAGCATTGCACCCTGGGGATACAGCCCTGCTGATGCAAACAGGGGACAGAGGAGCTGAAGTTTGCAAATGGTGGGCTGGGCTGTGGATCCGAATCTGATTTCGAACTCCAAAGGCTCTGAGATCCCCGCAGTGGAAATCAGGAATGGCGCTGTGGAAGCCAGGGGAGCCATGCTGGTGTAGGACAGGTGTAAGCGCGGTCAGGATTGGCTCCAAGCCTCGTCAGCCCAGGGAGCGCTCCAGGGGCAGGATTAGCACGTGCTGATAATGTTAGTCGAACGTCAGGATCCAGCGCACTGGAGTGTGGAGCCCATTAGCTGGGCTGCACAAAACATCTCAATCCAATTAGGGCGGCCGGAGGTTCCAGTATTAGCACCTGCTTCCCCATAAGCATCTATTTTAGGAGCAGCTGGGAGGGGCAGGCTCAGGGGCACTGGACCTACATACAGAGCCCTGTGTGAGTCTCCAGTCTGAAGGCAGCTGCCTCCTCCAAGGTGATGGCATGGCCCCTGGGAGCAGTGGGGGGCGAGGCAGATTACTGCCAGCTCTCCAGAAGGCTTTAATCTGGTTTGCTCTGAAAACGTGGGCAATTATCTGGTTCGTGCTGCTTGCCCGGAGCGGAGCGAATGAAGGTGCACATCTCTTTGCAAGGACTTTAGGATTAAACTTCTGAGTCCTCCCTCCCCTACATTCACTGGGGTGAACCCTGCTGGTACCCGTGTATCAAGGGGTATAAGAGATAGACAATGTGCAGGCAAATGTCGACCTACTAATGGGGGAGAAAATGGGGGAAAGAAATGGAACAGGTTTTGCATATTTGAAACTTTTGTTCTTACCACGGTACCTGTGCAGGAGAGACGGCAGGTGGTACCAGTACCTCTTATGTCTTACCAACTAGGGCTGTGTAAAACTGTCTTTTGCATGCGTCGACTTCAGTGGGAGCTGTCAATGCACAGCACCTCTGAAAATCAATCCACGTACTGGGAAGTTAATAGCTCTTTGCTCATTCTGCCCTGGCTGGTGCTACCCCCTGCTGTTGCCAGACAAAAGTTACCTGGACTGGTGGCTCTTTGTTTTACTTGAGTTCAGGACAGCCTCTCTCAGCGTTCTGGCTGGTGGGGCTGGGATTATTCTGCTGTCTTTGTGTGACAGGAGCTTTCTGCACTAGATGCAGAATAAAGCAGCGTTTCAGCACGAAAGCGATGATTTTTCCCCTCCCCTTCATTCTTAATCTTGTTTCCTTTCCTTTTATTCCCTGCTAGTAACGGTGGAGGCTCTGACTATAATTTCCCTACAGGTTTCCAAACATATGAGCTTTGAACTGGGCAACATTGCTCTGTCGCTGGAATCCCACACAAGGGATGAATCAGGGGAAGGTCATGCCTTGTGCCTGACACAATGGGGCATTTAGTGGTTGAATTTCTCAGGCTGTCATGGACTCGAACTGTATCACTTTAAGGAAGCAAGTTCCATAGGCTATTGTGTGTTTAAACCGTCAGTGGTCTCTAAGATTGTCATTAATAACAAGTACACAATTTGTATATCACGGAGGAGAGCAGGCTAACTATAATGCTTCCTGTTTGTGCAGAAAAGGATTAAAAAAAAAAAAAGAGTCATTCGGTTTTTAAAACTTGGCCTTTATACAGATGTTTACAAATGGTGTTCAGATAAACACCTCCAGGTAATAACATAACTTTAAAGATAAGAATGAAGCACAATAAGTAATTCATTCCAACAAGATTCCACTACCCAGAGCTTCAGGGCTGTAATATCCTTTTAAGAAATACAGAAAAGAACTGAATACAAAGGCTCAGAGCTTCTTGAATGGATCTTGGCTCCAAACAAACAGTATTCAGGTATGAGGGGGAGACAGTGTACACCAGGTCTTGGTCACATTTCAGTCTCCTTTATTAACCCCTCTGGAATATTTAATTAAGAACAACCTACAAACAACGCAGTTTGCTTCAGTGGAATGGGAAGAAAATGCCCTTCTGACTGCTTCCCGCTATGACACAGATGCCTTTTGTACTGGGTGTACAAGCAGGTAGAAGGGAGTTAGTCCCTGGGATCTTCACTGAGAAGCCGCGTTGCTTTGGCTTCCTGTACGATCCATCGTAGGAGTGGCCCCGGGCTTTATAAACCCACAAAGAACTGGGAGAAGCGCAGCGCTGCCAAACCCAAACATGAGTCAGGGTTTAACAAACTCATTGTTTGGCTTGAAATCAGGAGATTTCATTTTTTTAAATAACCAATGTGGGGTTGTTTTTATTTGCCTTCTGTTTTCTGAGCCTTCAGAGTTCACTCCGGTCACGTTCTCAAGCTTTTCTCTGAATCTTGAGAGCTAGAAACTTTTCTTTTTGAATGAAGGCTGAGCTTCTCACTTCCAGTTGACTCCAGGAACTGGAGCGTTAAAGAAAAAACATAAAATACCTCGAGAGTCTCAATAAAATCACGAGCATTGGACAGCCTGGCCAATTGGGGAAGGATAGTTCAGTGGTTAGAGCACTGGCTTAATCTGTGAGAGACTTGTGTTCCATTTCCTGCTCTGCCACATACTTCCTTTGTGACCATGGGCAAGTCACTTAGCCTCTCTGTGCCTTATATGCACATTGGGGCTAATAATGCTTCCTACCTCACAGGGGCGTTGTGAGGATAAATACATTAAAGGCTGTGATTTGCTTTGAGGTCTACTGATGAAAAGCATCATATAAGAAATAGGCTTTATTAGTCTGGTAATGGTTGGCTGTGAAGCACTGTGTTTTGCAAGCACTTGCTCTTCTGCCTACATGAACTGTTCCTCCCCCTTGCCCAGATGGCAGTTACCGCATTTCAAATGTCTTCCCGTTCAAATGTGCTGATTTTGTGAAGGGGCGGGGGGAGCGTTCAGCTCTGCAAATGATCGTTAATGCGAGTTGTGTGTTTGCACTTGGGGGATTATGTTAATCATCCTACAAATGATGCTTTGAATCATGTCTAGAGGTTAATTACCATGCCTTTCTTCTCTTAAGAGGGCCTTTTTGCCTGCTTAGAATTGCTGGCTTTTTTTGCCTTCTCTATAATTACTTTTGCAGCTTTGCAATATCTAGGGTTCCTTTAGTTTAACTCTATCACCCCTTAGGAAGTACGGCCTTCCCACCCTGCTCGGGGTCACTCGTGCAGCTCTAAGGTGCACATGTCCTAAGCGGAAGGAGCAGGATGATTTCCTGGGCATGCACAGGGTAGAGACATAAGAAGGGCGAAGGGAAAAAGTCTTGCGGGGGATAAAATTGCTTGGGTATGACACGTTCTAAGCTTGCTACAAAAACGGGCCTTAGAACACACAGACCCACGAAATGGTTTCCTCAGAAAGGTGGCTGTTGTCTCTCTCTCCATCTCTGCCCTGACATGCAGACGGTTGTTGCCGGGATGATGTAGGCTGCAGACACAGAGTTCTCTTGCACTGGCATGTCAGGAACGCATGACCTGCTGCGGAAGGCTGGTACATCTGTGCGAACAACGCTCCATAAAAACTGGGACCCAGTCCCCTCAGCAGAATTCTGGCGTTCGTCAAGGAAGGAAAGATGACAGCACGTTGTTGCCCAGATTTAAGGCTCCGCAGTCAATGAACCAGTTTACGAGCGGGATCCTTATTAGAGCTATTCTTGTAAATAAGGGTCACTCGTGTCAAGGTCTTGGTCAGTCAATTCTGTACAGTAATTTGGTGACTGGGAGCCTTAAATCTAGGCAGTACTGTCAGCATCTCAGAATTAAAGAGAATTCCTCCTGCTCCTCAGGGACACAGGAACTCACTATGAGTTCATGCTACTTATTTCGGGCTCTGAGGAAGGCAAACGTAGTTCTGTATCTTGAGCTAGTTTGTTTATAAATTTTTTTTAAATGGAAACGTCAGTCTGGTATGTCTCTTCTGTCAAGTGTTGCAGTTTGGAAGCGAATGCTCTTTGATCTCAAACGTCTATCTCCCCCCCCAGTAGTCTCCAATTATTTTCAGGCTTAGCAAAGCATGTCCTTTAAAACAACATAATAGTTGATCAGCCCCTGATATTCAGTCTGGAAACACTTTGACCATTTGCCTCTGAAGAATCTACAAGAGGATGAACACTCTGTTAGCACAGAGCTCAAAATAGGGAATTCAGATTAGGAATGGAGGATTTGCCTGACCCAGTGACACCACTGGTCTGATCAAGTCTGAGATCTTGTCTCTAGCAGGATTCAGCGCTCAGGCTTCGGAGGAAGTCAAAGCAAACCTCGTAATGCACCTAGCTAGTTGATCAGACACCACGATGATGGGCATGGTATGAAAACTAGACAGACAGACAGCACTGGAGGAGAAGGTGGGGGGCAAAATTCCTTCTTGGACCCTTTTAGGGTTGACCTGGAGCTAATCAACTCTAGTTGTGTAGCTTCTCCTGGTTGTACCTCTGGCACTTGACTCCCTTTGTGATCTTAGCAGGTCACTTTGGGGCAGGGTTTTAAAAGTATTTAGGTGCTTAAAGCTGCAGATAGGTGCTCCGTGGGATTTTCAAAGTACCCAACTGCCTAACTCCCATTGAAAATCCCAGTAGGTGCCCATACTTGGGTTGTCAGGGACAGGGACTGTCTTCTTGTTCTGGGTTTTATACAGCGCCTGGCACAACAGGGTCCTGGCCCATGATTGGGGCCCCAAGGTGTTAACACAACACAAATAACAATAAGAACCTGACCCCCTGCACTTGTGCAGAGGCCCGATGACTTACAGGGCGCCCACACGGAGCAGCTTGCAGGATCGGGACTTCGTTTGGCATTATCAACAAACGAATAGGTTTAGTCCTCAATACAAGAACCCTCCCAAGAGAGCAGGTTCTTCCGGCTGCTGCTATCAGTTACTTTGATTCCTAATTATGCTTGCACAGCTTTGGCAGGAGACTGGAGGGGCGTGTCAGCATTTCTGAAACCAGTGTCTTCCTCTCTAGGCATATTACCTAGCTATGGATTTTATGCTGTTTCATTAGGCATCCAGAGTTCTGTGACTTCTGTTCATTGAGTGGAAGATATCCCTGATAATGGGAACACAGAACTGCTGTATTGGATCCAGGTCCGAACTGAGCAAAGTACATAAGCCTGTGTTGAGCTAGGAGCCCGTGAGCAGTCCCAGTGAAGTCAACGGGGGGTTACCTAGTCCTGTATCCTGTCTCCAATAGCAGCCAGTCCTGGATGACTGAAAGGACGGTGTAAAACCACCATCCCGGACCATTCTGCGATACCAGGCCTATAGGGGAATGTTTTTTCCTACAGCTAGGTACTGAGTGGTTGGTTTGTCCTGTTTAAACTTCTATCCTGCCTAATGCAACTGCTGATTATACTCTTATTATTCATTATACCTTTTGTTAATTGTATTAAGCTCTTTGCCTCAGTAATATCTTGTGGCTGTGAGTTCCACAGATGGCTTATTTCCGTCCATCCATGCGGTAAGAGCTTAAGGAACATTGAAGGTTTGGGTCAAGAGCATGGTGTTCATCTGGGTTACTCCTTACAGTCATTTCATTAATCAGCCGACAATAACTAAGGTTCAGTTTGTGTCAAAGGTTGTGAAGAAAAGTTGGAAACATTAATCTGCCATTTACTTCATCAGTCAGTTTGAGTTAGAGCAACTCTGCCAGGAATTATACTATACTCTGTTCAGGTTCTTGGACAACACCCGCCGTCACCAAGGTATTGGGGCTCCTCCCAGTGGTGCATCAAGTGATATGACTCTCCTGCTTCAGGTGCGGTTCCTTCCCCATGTCTCTCAGCAAGGAGCAAAATTGTATAAGGCTGTTGCTTTTGTTTTGCGATGTGCTCTTTATTTTATCCATGAAGTCAAGGCTGGAGAAGTGGGCCTTCCATTTGGATTGGACCCTGTGGCATGCTATAGAAAACTTAACAGAGCTAAAACTAACTGCAGAGAGGAAGCATGGGCTTGTGACTTAGGGCAGGTCTTCACTACAGGAGGGGGTCAATTTAAGATACGCAAATTCAGCTACGCAAATAGCGTAGCTGAATTCGACCTATTGGAGCCGACTTACCCCACTGTGAGGACGGCGGCAAAATCGACCTCCGCGGCTCCCCGTCGACGGCGCTTACTCCCACCTCCGCTGGTGGAGTAAGAGCGTCGATTTGGGGATCGATTGTCGCGTCCTGACGAGACGCGATAATTCGATCCCCGAGAGATCGATTTCTACCCGCCGATTCAGGCAGGTAGTGTAGACCTAGCCTAAGACAATGAACTGGGAGTCCAGACCACAGCTTCAATTCCCAGCTTTGCCACAGACTCTGTATGTGACCTTGGGCAAGTCACAAACTCTGGGCTTCATTACTCCGTCTGTAAAATGGGGCTAGTAGCACCTCCCGGGGGTGTGGTGGATGAATTGTTTGTGAGCTGGTTGGATGCTCGGGGGATGAGCTGTAGAAACATCGAAGTGGATAGAAACTCCAGATTGGCCCATGTCAGGATTATTTTTGATAACTTCAGTTCAATGTGGAATGGAAACCTTTGTTTCAACGTGAAGTTGAGAGGTCAAGCTCTGGCTACATCCATCAGCGGGTGATGCTTTTACTTTGGAAAAGGTCCACAGTGAATGGAGAATGTTCAACTTTTATACCCGAAGTCATCAGGGCAAAATAAACAAATGGTGAGTTGTTAAAGATGACACTTGAGGAACAGCTATCCTGAGGAGATAGGTCAAGATTTTGCTGGTTACGTGTTGTCACACATTCTGTGGCAGCTCACAGGAGAGGACAGTGTGAGATTTGCTGAACATCCTGGATGACATTTCAGGGGCATGTGATTCCACTGTCTATACCTCTAGGCCTGCGGACTGTATTGAGATGCTTGCAGGAGGCAAAGAAGGCAGTTGGCCGCAGTCACCTTCCATTCTATCCCCTCTCTGATGAGTCTTTGTTCTAAGGAGCAAGACAGGAGTGTTTCTGTAAGCTGTGGTGAGTGCTCCGCGCCTAGAATGATTAGCCCAGCTCTGCCACTAATACAAGGAAAGGCCTCATCTCAAGCAAAGATAATCACAGCCTGCTGGTGAAAAGGTCTGAGCTGGTACCCAATGACAGTGCACTGCATGCTGTCTAATTAAAATTTCATTAAGTCGCTTTGCGTCTCTTGAGGGAGGTCACAGGCCCACCATTGATGTGCTAATGTCTTCGTTTTCCCCCTTCTTTCTCTTCCACCGTCATCCATCATCCTCTTAGATAAAACAGCACCATTAGTAACTGCTGTCCTCTGTCCCCAGACACCATGGGCCTGGAAAAAAGCAGCCGTAACTGATCATCTGTATTATCTGTCTCTTACTTATTCCCTAATAAAAATGCATTTTGTTGTTGTTGCTTGAATTGGCTTTGGCATTAACCTCTCTCTCATTTGTGCTGAATAACTTGATGAGCTCGAAAGCAGGGGAGTTATTCCAGTGCAGGGATTGTACAAGGTGTAACTTTGTTTAAAGAGAAGTTTAACTCACTGCGTAAGCAGCTAGTCATCAAACCCGTCCGTCGCTCTGGAGTTACGTGGGAAATATAGCTTTCTGAGAGGAATCCCTCTCTTGATGCGCTGACTGTGCTGGGAGACTTGAAAATACATGTGCTATTGTGAATGTGTGAAACGCTCCCATGGGCGTGAGGGGGGCTTTGTAAGAACCGTCTCTGAAAGAATAGCACGTGCTTCACTCTGAAGCTGCTGCTCACCCAAGAGCAACAGGTTCCCCTGGCTCGACAGGGAAATGGAGTTGGATTATTTTTCAAAGCCAAGACTTTCAAAAGCGCCTAGCAATTTTGCATGTCCAGAGTGAGACCCTTTAAAGAGGCCTAATTTTCAGAGGGTCAGTGCAGGGCACAAGTTTGGTCTCAAGAGGTCTCAAGTTTGGGCATCCAAAAATCTTTAGTCACTTTTTTGAAAATCTCAGCCCATGTCCATTGAAATTTGGACTAAGAACTAATGGGGAGTGAGGGTTTATGAAAACTTTGAGAGTATCTAAAAGATCCACCCTACCTGGAGCTAACAGTATGTATCAACCATGTTCAAGCCCTCCCTGTGTCTATTGCCTTGCTCTGGAACAGTCACTGAGGAACGGGTGACTTGTCTCCTGGAGCAAACCTCACCTTTAATGTGGCACCCACAGAGCACACCTGCAGGGAGCGAATGACTTGACTGAGAGCTGTGGGTGGTTGGCATCTCTAGATTGGGCCCTTAACCCATCATAAAAGAAATCAGGAATGGAGCATTCTTCTGCCTTCTGACATTGCTCGTTACAGTGTGTGCATCATCCTCTAGCGTAGTGCATGAGCAGGCACAGGATGAAATGGTGCCTCCCTCCTACCTCCCCCCCCCCCAGCACTGATCTTCTGGGGAGAAATGGATTTGCTTATGCCGTAAACTCATGGCCAGGGTTTTGTTCGCCAAAGACAGAGGGAAGAGTCAAGTCAGGGGCTCCCTCCAGGGTCTTATCAAACTTCCCTCCCCACCTGCAACTGCTGTTGTTGCAGCATGTAAATATGAACCAGTCCTGTCCCTCTCTGGGGAGCACGTCCTGACGGGGAGGTGTAGGATTTTCCTTCATTAAAAGGGAATGGTTTGACCAGTCTAGAGCAGCTCTTGCCAGTTGCCATGACGTTTGGATAATATCGGTCGCTTCCTGAGCACTGATTGAAGGCGACTAGCAGACAGTTGCTTTTCAGTTCAGCTGTTTGGGGGGCAGGGAGGGGAAAAGTAAAACGGGAAGAAGAAACCTCCCAGATGACTCCAAAGGGAAGGAAATTGCCTCAGGAGTGTCAGGATTCCAGAGGGAAGGAGGAAGAGACAGGACAGTATGAGCTTCTCTTCCTCCACGTGATGCTAATGCTGGCCAGATGGCGGATGTTTGGTGCTGAGACTGGGGCGGGGGAGATATAAATAAGCTATTAGGTTTATCCACCCACCACCATACACACAGCTTCTCCCTCTGCAAAAAAACATCTGGCAGGAGAAGGAAGCATCTGGTATTGCAGTAATCCCAGCCCAGATCCTGACTCTGACTGCATCACAGTGGCCGAAGCAGCTGAGCTGTTCTCCAATGGGCTGCATGTCCCCCTTCCAGAGCGCCTTCTGCTGGATTCAGTTCTGTTTGCTTGGATAGCGCTTGCCCATGAGCTCTTCTTTTATATGCCACGTGTCACCCCAAAATCTTCCCCGGCATTTGCTGGAGTATTAACTGTGCGGCGAGGCCGACCACACCCTGAAAGCGACAGAGGTTCTGCCTGATTGCCACCAGGACCTGCCTCTAAGGGTGAGAAGGACCTCAGTCACCACAGCCCTTTCTGCTCTTGGCCTCTGTGCCGGAGCTGCCAACCCGTGGCAGTGATTAGTGCCAATTGCAGGGCTGGTTTTAGTGATACACCAAGCAGCTGGGGCACTGCAGGGACTTTAGGATCCTCAGATGGCTTGGAACCAGCAGGCTAGCGGTAAAGGGGTCTATATCCCATCTTAGAGCCCCCCCGGTCCCAGTACAGTGCCGTGGGTCAGTGTACCAGCATTTCAGCACACAATGGAATCCATCTATTGGCTGGGATTTCAAAATCCAGTGCTGTCATTTGCGCTTTTATCTCTGGGCCGTAATTCACACAAATATTTGAGGAGGAGCAGGTGACTGATTTTTAAAAGGACTTCTGGTCCCCCCTCCCTCTTCCCTGTGAAGCAGTCGTGTGCACCCCTGACATGGCTACAAGGTGCCTGAGTCACATTATATGCCTGTATCCCCGTCCCGCATGTGAGGAGCAGGAAGAGGGGTTGAGGAGGGGAGAGGTTGCTTGGGGCGGGCGGGGGTGTGTGTTTCTGCAGCAGAGATGGAGATAATGTGGGACGTTGTCCACTGCTTTTCAAAGCCAACCTGGCCTCATTAGCAAACAAAACCCTCAGCCAGGATAAATCCCTCAGGGGGCCATCAGCTGAGCTGACGTTGAATAATTAAATGGAGTTTTCCTCTTTACCAGAAGGAATATGTTACATGGCCTGTTAACTAGGGCAGCTGGGACAGCAACAAGAGGGGTTTGTAATTCTTGGTATTGACAGCTCAGACGAAGCACGTGAGGAAAATGAGTGTGACTGAGACAGGCCAGGGGTGGGAGGATGGGTCCAGGTGCATTGGGGTTACCCAGGGGAGGAGGGAGTGTGGTGTGACATGGGTACATGAGAATTGTCCAGGTGGAAGGGGGGTGCAGCACTTGGGTTACTCCGGCTGGGGAAGGCAGCTACAGGTGTAGCCAGGTTGCCTAGGTTGGGGATAGGGCAGCGATTCTCAAACTTCATTGCGCCCTGACCCCCTTCTGACAACAAACATTACTACACGACCACAGGAGTGGGGACCGAAGCCTGAGTTCCGCTGCCCCGGGCCAGGGGGCCAAAGCCAAACCCCAAGGGCTTCTGCCCTGAGGAGAGGGGGTTGTAACCTGAGCCCCGCCGCCCAGGGCTGAAGCCGAAACCTGAGCCCTGCCATCCAGAGCTGAAGCCCCTGGGCTTCGGCCCCGGGCAGTGGGGCTCAAGGTTTGGCTTCGGCCCTGGGCCCCAGCAAGACTAACACCAACCCTGGCGACCCCATCGCGATCCACAGTTTGAGAACCACTGGGATAGGGAAATGCAGCAGTGTCCGGGCTGGCGGAGCTGAGATGCCTCTTGGCCTTGCAAACATACGGTGTTGGTGGTTAATCAGGTGACTGTTTCAAGAGTTGGATGTTGGGAGGAAATGAGTCCTACCATGCCTTGAATGGACCTCGAGTCCAGCCCCCTGCACGAAGGCAAGGCTAAGTATTATCTAGACCATCCCTGACACACCAGCGTGCCGCTATCGAGAGTAATTTGTTCCAGTGCTTAACTGCCCTGACAATTAGAAGCTTTTCCTAATGTCTAACCTAAATCTCCCTTGAAATTTAAGCCCATGACTTCTTGTCCTGTCCTCCATGGTTAAGGAGAACAATTTATCACCCTCCTCTTTATAATAATTGTATATGTACTTGAAGACTGTTACCACGTCCCCCCTCAGTCTTCTCTTCTCTAGATTAAACAAACCCAGTTTTTTCTGTTTTTCCTTGTAGGGCATGTTTTCTAGACCCTTACTCATTTTTGTTGCTGTCCTCCGGACTTTCTCCAGTTTGTCCACATCTTTCCTGAAGTGTGGTGCCCAGAACTGGACACAATATTTCAGTTGAAGCCTTATCAGTGCTGAGTAGGGTGGAAGAATGACTTCTTGTGTCTTGTTTACAACACTCTGCTAATACATCCCAGAATGTTTGCTTTTTTTCTGCAACAGTGTTATATTGTTGACTCTCATTTAGTCTGTGATTCACTATAGCCTCCTTCAGATCGTTTTCGGCAGTACTCCTTCCTAGCTGATTAGAAGCCCAGAGAGATTAAGTGATTTGCTCAGCATCACACAGGAAGTCTGTTGAATAGCTTGGAATTGAACCCAGGTGTCCTGAATCCCATTCTGGAGCCTTAACCCCAAGATCATCCTGCCGCAAGATCATGGCCCCTAGTTACCAGGGTGGCTGGGGATTCCACCTCCACAGAACCTTGGCAAATAAATACACAGGGGGTGACGTCTGTGGTCCAGACCAGAGTACAGGAAGAGATAGCGACTTTTGAGATTGTTTCCACAACAAAGTAAAGCCTTTTTTTTGATGCTGTGACTATTTTCCTTCTATGCAAACCATGATGACAGTCACAGGCTGCGAAGGTGCTGCTTGTTAATTTGACTTCCCAGGGAAATCAGTGTATTTCTCCCCCCCCCCCCACTCCCCCCCAAAAAAAAAACCTCACGAGAGGCTGCTCTGGCAGGTTGCTGTGGCTGGCATATTGGAGGAGGCCAGGGGGGCGGAGCCTGCACGTTTTGGCACCTATGTCCCTTTACCTGGAGTGATTCTCCACCCAGAACGGGGTGGGGGTGGGGAGGTGATGCTCTCTGCACCTGGCCAGAATGCAGGTTCTCGTTACCACTGCCTTTATAGCTTAGCCATGCGCCCACGGGTGGGGCTGTCCTGCGCTGGGGCAGCGGAAAGCCCATAGCACATTGCCCTGGTATTCTGATCCCTCCGTCGCCCCACTGAGATGCACCGAGCTGATCGTTTCTCGCCCTCTTTGCTTACAACAGCGCGGATACTTTTGCAGCAGAAAGGATAGATTTCAATCAGGAGACGCAAGGCCGGTGAGGTCATATCTTTTACTGGGCCAACTTCTGTTGTCTGCAGCAGTGTTGTAGCCATGTCAGTTCCGAGATATTAGAGAGACAAGGCGGGTGAGATCATCTCTTTTACTGGACCAATTTCTAATCAAGGCGATTTCAATCACCAGCTCGAAAGCCTTGATGTAAACCGTCAGTTCTAATCAGCTTTTCCATTTGTACTTCAAGTATTTTCTAACGGAAGGTGCATCCTCACTGGTTGATATAACCATTGTTTCCATGGTGGGCGGAGTCATAACTGTTCAGAATTTGAGAATTGAGCCAATCACAGCTCAGGTAGGGAGACGTTATAAAATAGGAGACCCCCCAGGTGGGCTCAGTGGATGATCCTGATGCAGCACATGCTGGTGTCTCCTGGAGTCAGAGACTGGGTCCCAACACCTGTGACGACTTAGCCAATCTCTTGCCCATGGTAGCCCAGCTCCTCGGTCCCTCACAGGATCAAGCCCTTACTAAATTACATGACCTATTGTGCCATATTTATAAAGCTTGACCTCAAAAGTTAGATGTTTTCCCCCGATTCTCTCTTTATATAGGAAAACAGCCTTTAACTCAAAGTTTTTGATAGAGGCTCATGGATTCAGCATATTTATTTTTTATTTAAATGTTTTAAGAGATTATAATAAGCTTTGGCCTTAACATATATTTTGTATTAAACTCAGATTTCATTTTAAACAGGTTTATTTAAAGTTTTTCAAAAAGAAAAACGTATTATAATTTAAATAACAAAACACAAAAATACGATTATTTTGATTCGGTCCAAAATAATCATCCATTTTTATCCACCCTGCTATGAAGCCTTTAATTTCAACATTCAGTTAGCACCCATTCCACCCCTGGCTGCTGGGAATGATGATTATTCTCTCTCTGTCAGGTGTCTGGCAATGAGCCCAGCATCTAAAGCCACACTAACGAGATTGGCCTCAGCAGGACCTAGATGTTAACATCTGGATTCTTTTCCTGGCATCAGTTCTTGGCCTGGCCTCTTTGGCTGCTAGGTGTTTGCAGTGGGTGAAGGCTTCTCTTAGGGTTCATTTTTTCTGCACATTCATTTTTGACAACACAGGGTCTTGGTGAGTGATGGGAGACCTGAAGGAGGTTAAACAAGAAGCTCCTTTGCTCAGTTTCATTCCCAAGGCTTAATCCTCATTTTTAGGGCTCGAAGTGTAGGGGTAGTTTTCAGAACAGTTCTTCGTTGTCATGCAGTTTCTGCCCTGACTTTTCCTGCTGCGCATGCCAAAGGGGAGTCCTGCTTCCTCAGTCTACTTCTGCAGTTGGAACAATGTCTGGGTAACATTTGGGTGCTGCACCTCCAAAACCTTTGAGAGACCCTCCTTTCCCCCCCACCTTCATCACTGATTCTGGTAGGCAGTTTTCTGACTCGAGGTCCTGAATGATCTTCACACCCAGAGCCCGCAGTGTGTGTTCCTCGCCAGCGGATGTATGGCGGCTGGACAAAGAGACAGCCAGTTGTACCCCTGGTGAAGCAGGTGTATCGCTTCACAGCCATGTGGTCTCAGAGCAGAGCTCTGCATGCCCAGCGTCTCCCCTTTCAGGCCGCCCCCCTCTCCCGCCACGACCCCTAACTTGCAGAGCCAATGGCTCAGCGTTTACTCGGCTGCTGTCCACTCCCAGCAGGCTTGTTCCTCGTGTAGAGATGGGGCCTTGCCTGTTTCCTCTGCTCCAAACAGGAATCTCTCTTCGCCAGCCAAGGGCTGCTCAGAACGCTGCTGCAAGGACCTCATCCGAAACCCTTGGGTCCCCCGTCAGCACTTCCTCCTATGGCTGATTTATTTTTTAATAAGGTTAGCGGTAGGCAAAGCCTTAGTAACATCGATTTAAAAATCAACTCTAATTGATGGCACCAAGGCATGGCAGACAGATGATTAGAGGAACGTGGCTGGAAGCCTCCTGGGTTGTGTCCATTTCTCCTGAGTCAGGGAAAATAAAACCTTTTGTATGAAGACTCTAGGGCACCCCATAGATGTCGGCTCTATCCCCAAGATTTGGGAGGCAGAGAATTGGGAAATGACGCAGCAGGGCCATAATTCACAGGGCGCCCGTGGCCTGTCTCCAGTAGCGAGGGCGTCCTGACCAGTGAGAACTTGGGGAAGGTTAACTTACCTCACTGCTAAGCATCCTAATGAATGAACTACTTTCTGCAGGGGAGCACAGCGCAGATGAGACAACGCAGCCAGCTGCAGCAAGCACCCATAAATCCCAGAGCCGGTGATTGCAGCCAGATTGGTGTATAGTCCTGGGAGCATAAACCTCTTCCTGGCTGGGAAAGTTCTCAGAGAATTCTTGGGATTCAACCTGGGGAGGATTTCTGGGGAAAGGGAGGTCCCATAATAAGTTTGTCACCTCTGTGGAACCTGATGTCAGAGACCTTGGGTGTCAAACCCCAATCCACAGGACTCTTCCAACCCCACCTAGTGAGCCGTTAACAGGTGTCAGAGCGCTCTGTGTCTGCCCCTTCCTGGCTCCTAGACAGCCTGCAGACATAACGCCACAGTGCACATGGCTGCTCATTGCTGGTCCAGAGGGCTGGGCTGCCCTTTCTCATGTTCGTGAGCTGGTGCCTAGAAGTAGCGCGCTACCCACAGGGCCCCATATGCCTCCCTGGAATTGCTAAGTGGGGCTGCTCCACAGTTCAGAAGCAGATGCCCCACATGGTCCTTCCCCCCCATTACTTGGCATCTATTCAGATGTCTAATGTTCCAAGCAGCAAATTTATTTGTGTTTGGAGAATGATCTCCAGTCTCCCGCGGGAGATTCCGCTGCACTCTCCAGCACTTAGGGCCCAATTCTGAGCACCTGCAGTTCCTTTCGACTTGACTGGGAATCTGACTAAGGACAAATTTGACTCATCAGCTCGTGTCTCTGGTTTTGATTAGGCTCAGACTTTGTGTCACCGAGATCTGTGCTGCCACTTGGCCAGGAGTCAGATGGCTGCACCTGCCCTGTATTGTTCTTAGAGCTGGCTGACAATTTTCCAACAGAACGTTTTCTCCATCAGAAAATGACATTTTGTTGTGGGGGGGGAGAACAATGGAAAAGGCGTTTTGCTAAGGCTGAAAGATTCTGTTTCGACATTTTCAGAGCAGAACATTTCAGGGTTTGTTTTAGACATTTCTTTTGAAATGAAACATTTTGATCCAGAATTAATTTTTTTTTTTTTTTTTTGGAAATTTTGTTTTGTTGGAAACCTAGAAATTCTTTGTTTTCTCTCTGATTCAGAATGAAACAAGTTTTGAAATCGCAGAATTTCCCGCAAAATGGAAATTCCGGTTCCTGCACACCTCTAATTGTTATAATTAATGCACATGAGCCTAATCTCTGTATCTTCTTTGGTAGCTGCATAGAGATAAAGATCTGCTGCAATCAGTCAGCTCACCTGATGGTTGCAAGGGCGGGACAGCTAGGGGGCTACATCCTAAAACAGCTATCGGTCACATTTTGGAGACGCTTCAAAGCTAGCTGCATCTCAAGGAGAAAGAAGGGTCCTAGTCGGTGTATCTTTCAAGGGGGGGGTAACAGCTGTTTGACTTGGAGGTGCCTGACAAAGGCAAAAGTGTAACTCTGTCCCACTGCTGAAATTAAACAAATGTTGAATTTTTTTTTTTGTTCTGCTGGTTTTTAAAAGAAACAATTTTCATGGAAAATGTCAGTTTTAAAATTGTTTTGTTTGGGGAGGGGGGTTCTTCCCTTCCCTGGTTTTCCTTTTTCCATTTTGACACTGGAAAGGGAGGAGACTAAAAAAGAAAGAAAGAAAGAAGCAACCCTGAACAATTTGTTTCCAAGATGATTTAAAAAAAAGAAGAAAAGAAAATTTTTGCAAAAAGTGAGAAATTTTTTCACAAAAACAAAATTTTTGTGAAATATTTTTGACCATCTCTGCTTTGCAGTGTCCATCTGACCATCTGTCCTCAGAGTAGACCAAGGCTCCGCAGATGTCTTCTGGCTCAGTAGAGGGGCAGAGAAAAGATAGCTGCTCTGGAAATACTAGTATCTCTGTGACCTTCACTCTTTTTTTCTTTATTACCCCCTGGCTTTATTTGGTAATGAATTAAGTTTTGCATGCTCCGATTACCCCCTGGCTCGCTGGGATTCTGATTAGTTTACTGACAGTGACATGGTGTCAACTCCAACCTTTATCAATAACAGTACCCTGTCAAGTGTGATCACATCTTAGGGAAGTAGCGCATGTCTCTTACTAAAGAAAGAACAGCAAACCAGTAGTGAAGGGGCTGGTTCAGCCAGTGCACAGAGAAGAAAGGTACTGGGGGGATGGGAGGGGAGGGGGAGATTTGCACTGGGTTAAGGGAAGCCTCTGAAATGTGTATCTGTAACCCTTCTGCCAGGCGAAGCCAGCAGCAACCAGGGCCGGGTTCAATATCTAGGGGTTCCTTTCCATCGATACAACACAGAACCGGCTTGAGCCCCCACCCAGTAACCTGGGAAAATTACACACCAGCCCTGGGCACTTCTGAGAGGCAATACTTCCTCTCTCGCAAGCACAGAGTCTGAGTGTAGAAAAGAAACATAATAAAAGGAGGGAAGCAACTTGGCATTAATTTGGGAAAACACCGCAAACCGGGCTCATAAACATAAGCCATGAGTAAAAGACCCACCCCCAAGTAAGTTGGGCAGTGTCCTTTCCCCCTCAGGTTCTTAAGTCCAGCAACCCAAAAGTCCCCTTAGCGTGCCCATCCCTTCTGTGCACCCCATTCACAGCTGCTGTCCTTGGTCAGGGCAGACCCAGAGTTCAGCGGTGCATCTTCAGAGTTCACCTCCCACCCTGGGTGGAGAGAGGGGGTAAAGAGGCACCTTACTCGCTTTGCTGCTCGAGGACTCACTTGTCGCCCCTCTCTGTGGGGCTCTGCTCTTTCCCTCTCTGCCAGCCGCCCTGTTGGCTGCACGCCGCACCTCTCCACCAGCCTCCCTCCTGGTCAAATGCTGCACCTCTTCGCCTCACCAACCACTCATTCGCCAGCTGTCAGTCACCTTCTGCTGCCACTAGCCTCTCTGCTGTGACTTCTGCACATCAGTCTCTTAGCAATTTTCAGCTCTTTGCAGACTGGGCAGAAACAGAGCCCCATCTCAAGTGATTTCGGCTCTCAATGATTTTTAGCTCTTAGCAGAAACATAGTCCTCCCACAACTGATTTTTAGCTCTGACTGAGCATTAATCTCCTTCCTTGGAGGTTTTTAAGGTCAGGCTTGACAAAGCCCTGGCTGGGATGATTTAGTTGGGGATTGGTCCTGCTTTGAGCAGGGGGTTGGACTAGATACCTCCTGAGGTCCCTTCCAACCCTGATATTCTATGATTAAAATAACAAAGAGGCTCCTAATGAAGCCCATTTAGTTCTTTCTTTAAACAGTGGGGAAGAACAGGTTAAAACAGTCTAGGAAGGACCCTTGGTGAGTATGTGCAGTCTCCTAGGTGGGACATCTGTCCCCACTTCTCTTACTTTCACAGGGCTCTGGCATTCGAGCTCCTGGCTTAACGAGGTCCTTTCAGCGGAAGGTGACCCCACTCATTTGGGACAGGTTAAGCACAGTCCTGCTTCCCTGTATTCCTATAATAATTACAACAATCTGGTAACAGCATTTCACTACCCCTGTATTCAGCACTAAAGTGATTTGTACCCAATACCAGCCAAAACTGATTACTTTGACACCGCTCTATGTGCTGAATATCTAAGCAGAGCAGGAGCAAACTGTATTTACATAAACACACCCAGAGTCTCTCCCCCTCCCAGCTAGCTGTCAAGGAAGCATTCATTCAGACCCTATTTACATATCAACAAATTTTTGCTTATATAAAACCCTGCATTTGAATGTGCAGATTGAGTACGTATATACCCAGCTTCCCGACTTGCATGTGCAAATGTGGTGGTGATGGTGGTGGGGTGTTTGCACATGGAAAAGTTTCCGCACACAAAAATTTCAGGCACAAATCTAGAGATTGAGCTGAAGTGCCTCTGAAAACTTAGCATTATGTTTTAGCTCTGCATGGATCACATCATACAGCCCAAGGGAGGGATATTTTAATATGAACATTTGAAAAGAGACTATTTCAACTTTTGTTTTTCTGTGGCAAGGAAACAATCAGGAAGTTTTCCCAGTTTGCTTTGGCAAGTCATCTATTGTCAGCTCCCAAACCTGTGAGCTCCTAAGCAGATGTGTAACTGTATGTTTCCATTGGGACTACTTATGAGTGAAAAGTTATGCCTGTGCTTAATTGTTTGCAGGATTGGGGTCATGCTCTGTGATTTGCATTGCAGGAGGTACTGTGACCTAGTGGGTAGAGCACGGGGGTGTGGCTCGTTTCCTATCCCACACAGCCATGTAATTATGCAATTGCAAAGTATTATTAATATGAGTAAATAGGATAATGGTAATACTAGCTGGGAGATTTGTGTGCCCTGATTCCGGTCTTCCAGGATAGCCTGAAATTGCAATCCTTTCCACAGTGAAAATTCCAGTAGCTGCCATTGTAGGATAATTCCGTTGGTGCCTGGGTTCTACTGGAGGATCAATAAGCAGATCAATGGACCTGTTGCTTTGCTCCAAAACCTACTTGCCAGTTGGAATCTGAAGGAACCAATTTACAGCTGTGCTGTCCAGCCGGTATTCAGACAAATTTAAATCATAATAAAGTTTTGAGTTCTTTTTATTTACCTTCTGGTTTTGGAGCCACATTGTTTAGCTTTTCTTTGCTATCACAAGGTTTGGAAACTAATTAAAAAAGAAACTTGAGAACCGTATATAATCACATGACTCCAGGAGCTGGAGATTTAAGGAAACACCAAATATAGAGAGCATGTGGGTGAACTGAGGCAAGTTATTTCACCATTCTTTGTCTCTGTTGAGCAGGTAGGGCTTGTTAGCCATGGCAGGCAGACCGCCTAGGAAAAGCAAAACTCCACTTTCAAAGCAGGAACATCAGGCCTGGCCAGCCAGTTTGTAAAAACTGTGCCAAACACAGTGCTGTATGGGTCTGTACTGCTGGGACAAGGCAAACATGAGGCAGGCAAGCAGTCCAGCTAGATATCATGATAAATTCGTGAGAGCTGCCACCACTGACTAGGGGATTAGCACTCTGACCTATTACAGTTCTCATTTTCTCTGGTGTCTCTTCATTTCAGGCCATTGAGAGAACTGAGTTTCTTGTCAGGCTTCAGTAGGGGGGCTGGGGAATATCCTATCACGTCTGCTTCAGTCAGACCCTGAAAAAGCAACAAACAAAGCAAAAAGCCAAAGGTCTCCTGGAAGGGAAGGGCTGGGTTTGAGTCAGTCTATCATTTCCTCCAGTTAACTATAGAACAGAGAGCTGGGAATCTGCCATTAGGTTGGGGCAGGATGAAAATACCTTCCCGCTATAGTAAAGTCGAGGTTAGAACTGCCTAGCTGGTACTTGCATTCTCTGGAGTTGCTGGCAAAAAATAAAGGAGGCCTGGGTTGGAGTTCTGTATTGTGACTTAAATTCAGCATTTAAACTTCCATGGTCCTTCACTGGGTAGCCCCACCCTACCTGCTGATTAGACTAGTTAATGATCCTGTTGATTCCTGCGTTCGCTCTGCCAATGATGTCAGCCTAGAGCATCCACTTCTCCCTCAAACACCCCCACGCTCTCCCTTGCTGTTTCCCTAGGCATGGGAAAACAATTCCCTATCAACGCTGGAAAAGCTGCCACCTTTCCAAGCCCTCCTTCAAACCTTCCTCTACAGTACAAGCCACTCCCACTTGGCATTGGTTAGGCAAGCTGGTGTACCAGGACTTCTGTTAATTGCTGTTCATTTTATTGTCCCATCATCCTCCCGCCCTGTTTGTTCATTTTGTCCACCTAGTGTGCTGTACTTGGCACTGGTGAGGCCTCAGCGTGGGACCCATACTTTAAGAAAAATAGGAACACCTTGGAGAGGGTCCAGAAGACAGCAACAAAAATGAGAAAAGGTTTAAAAAAACCTGACCTGTGAGAAAAGGTTGAAAGAACTGGGCATGTTTAGACTTGAGAAAAGAAGATTAGGGGGGACCTGATAACAGTCTTCCAATTCTCGGTAAAGGCTGTTCTACAGAGGGCAGTGATCAATTGTTCTCCAGAGGGAAGCATTTTCCTGAGTAGCTTCACAGTTGCTTCAATGGGCATTCTCTCTGCAGGATTGGGGTGTGAAAGACTAAGCGTCTCTTTATCTCCAAGTAGCCAGACACCTTTCCAATTGCTTGGGCCTAATTATCTCTTCTTTCCTTTCTCTCTCTCCTCTTTTGCACTTTGATAACCCAGTGCTGTATGCCAGTGGACAGGTTAATGGATTTCTTTTTTAAAGTTAGGAGTATTAAGTATTTTTCCCCCGGGGATGAATATTTTATAAATGATTTTTAATTTTTTGGGGGGGGTATTTTACCTGAAGTGGAGTCTGCAGTAGATTTATTGTTTAATGACTGGAGCGGTTGCAGCCTGCATGTCAGACCCCAAAGGTAATCAAATAATTGATATAGGATTGTTGTTAATCAGAATTTATTATGCTACATAAAAGCATATTTACAGCTCCACAGAGGGACTATTAATTTGTTTGGGGATAAACAATTAATCTCCCCGGGAGCGGGCACAGAAAATACGACCTGTTTTTATGTCTTTTAACAGTGGCAGACAAATAACTCAACTAGCTTCTGAGGGCAGGATTTCAGAGATCAATAGTGAGCAGGAGAGGGGAAGGGCTGCTCTCGGGAGCGTCGCTGCGTCTTTCACCTGCTGTATCATAAACAAGCAGGAGGTGAAGATGCTGGCACAGCCCTCTCCCTTAGCATGGCGGAGAAGGAGACATGGTTGCATTGGAGGAGTCATGGATCTGATTTCGAAGGGAGTGGTTGTATAAACATGGGACAGTGTTTGGCCTTAATCTGCAGCTGCCCTGATACTCCGATGAGGGGTCCATTTAAATCCCAGCAATGACTGAACAGTGCGGCTGAGGAAGGCAGAGTTAAACTGCAGGAGAAAAGGCCAGTGGAAAGGCACTGGACTGGGAATTGGGGCACCTGCTTGCTGTCCCCAGCTCTGCCACTGACCTGCTGTGTGACCTTGGTCTAGTCACTTCTCTGTGGGCATCTCTTTTCCTACTCATCCTTTGTCTGCCGTGTTCATTTAGGCTGTAAGCTGTTTGGGGCGGGGACTATCTCTCTTCAGTGATACATACAGTGCCCTGCACAGTGGCGGGGTACTGCCATTCATCTGCTTCGAGGCACTATTTTAATGCAAATTTTTTAAAATAAGGAAAAATTGACAGAGAGGGGTGTCGAAAGGGCCCTCAGGATTCCAGGCAGGACCCATCAAAGTGATTTTTTGTTTTTTATTTAGGTGCCTATCTTTAGGGCACCTAGCGCTGAAGATTTTGGCCAGCATGCTCCAAAGAGCCGCCTAGAGTCAGAAAGGCGACTTTGACTGTGACCTTGTGGGGTCCCCTGTTTGTTCTTCTCTGTTGAGCCGGTTTCAAATGGTCTCCGTTGATAGAAGTCTGAAGACTATTTTTCAAGCTGCCTGTCTGCCCCTGACTTCCGCTGTCCTGCAGCTGGATCCTTGCTGACTCTCGGAATGATGCGGGAGGCAGAACAGAAGCTGGCTCAGTGCCCCAAAGCGGCCTGGGCTCCTGCAGGGCTATTGAAAGCAAAGAAATCTGTTTGTGTCAGTAAAATGAGCCGATGTGACAGGAATTCATGCTGGGAGCAGATCTGTTGGGTTGCCAGGTGCCATTTCTACATAGTCATTTTTCTGATGGTAGCTACACTTTATCATGTGATTAATGGCCCTTTTCCTGAAATTCACTGAGCTGGATTTTCACAAACAGCCTTGATAGATCACGTTTGTTTTTCTTTGTCTATTTTTGGTACCAGCCCTTCAACTGTATCCTGTTTCCTGAATCCTTTCCTTTGGCGCTGAGGATGATACAGCCACAACTAGAGACAGGCCAAATCTCCCCAGAACGAAGGAGATGATTTCTAGCCAATAGTATTTAATATCTTTCCTTTTTTATCTTTCCCCCTACGCTTTCTGATTTTTCTTTGAATGCGGTTTGTTGGTCTAATGGTGCAATTCTGGTTTAGGGCGTGAGACGTCCTGGGTTGAAATCCTGGACCAGCTCACGCAAAAGCCGGGAATATAATGGAACCTTTTTTTTTCCAACAAGAATATCAACGTTATGATAGTTAACGCTAACGCATTCTGGAAGGGATATTAAACCTTGTGCTTCAGGGCTTAAGACAATCTCTAGTGATCAGAGACCAGGATGAGATCTAGTGAGGGGGACAGATTATCCCACATCTGATGAGGTGGGGTTCTTTTCTTGCATGGCCTCTGTTAAATACAGGATATTGGACTAGATGGATTTGATCCAGTGCGGCAGAGCCTATGTTCCCAAACTGTCCCTTCAAATCAAAGCCATTGGTGAACCTATACAGGGAATTAACTTCTTATTCTCCTGATCAGGTCTGTTGTACAATACACAGGGTAGTAATTTATTCATTTGTTTTATGCATGAGGCTGTTTCCCCTCCCCACCCTAATCTAAGTCCCATCCAAGATGCTCAGTGAAAGTTTGAATATATGGAAACAAACTAGAAGAATGAAAAATCCAGGACCCTGCATGGGGATTCTCCCACTGGGTATCTGGGACAGAAGACTGCCTTTTGGCTTGCTAAACCCAGAGTTGTGAGTTCAATCCTTGAGGGGGCCACTTAGGGATCTGGGGCAAAAATCAGTACTTGGTCCCCTGCTAGTGAAGGCAGGGGGCTGGATCGATGACCTTTTGGGGTCCCTTCCAGTTCTATGAGATAGATATATCTCCATATATTATTTTTATTATTAACTAGTTAGTATTCATATTGCTCTTTCCATCTTCTGTGCACTTTGTGGGTAGTAGCCAGTCCTTGCAACACGCCAGCGAGGAGGGAAGAGTGATCTCCTTTTCACAGAGGGCAGAGTTTTATGTGTGCATCTCTGTATAGGTATCAAGGGGTTGGATTTCTTTGCCTGGGATGTTGAAAGACATTTTAGCATCTCTGCTGGCGAACTGCCTACCAGAATGTCTTTAGATGAGTAACAAGTGCTTAAAGCAGCTTCTGAAAGGACTTTTGATCACCTTGTCCTTCTCCCTTAGGCCAAGGTGCTGAGCCCAGCTCATTCATCGCAGGTCAGGGCTGCTTACAGAAGGCCAGGGGTAAAGTGTCAGCCAGGTAGCTCGTTCTTTCAATCCCTCGCAGGTTCAGCTCCGCAAGGGGGCAGGGTGCTTGGCCAGTGGGCGGTTTGCTGACATGTGACAGGCTGCATTCTGAAGCTCCAAGCCCGAAATTCTCCAGTTCTCTCACCAAGTCCCTAAACAGAGAGGAATGCAGAACGGTCCATGCCACTAAGGATCCTTAAGGGATGCCAGTGCCTTGTTGCACGACCCCTGGGCTTTCTTACACGCACAGCTTTGCTCCGCTAGCATGGGCCTCCAACTGCTTTGCTTGCTCCTGTCGTGATCTTTGCTCTGAGCCGTCAGTCAGGCCAGGCTGGAATTCAACTGCCAGAACCAGATTTCCATATCACGGGAATCTCCTATCCTGAGGGGAACCAGGGCTCGGCTCTGGAGGGATGCAAAGATGAAAGCACGGGGGGAAAGCACTCACACCACCATGTGTTGTGCAGACTGCACGCACCATTACTCTCCTCACATGCCGAGAGGCTAAATTGCACATTTATGCAGGTTCTAATACCTCTGGCTTCATTGGGAAGCAGCCTATTCATCTTTCTGTGATGAAGCAATATCCCCCCATTGCGGTAAAGTAGATATCTATCACCGGGCTAATACAATAACTGTGTCTAAAGCCTATACATCTTGCTGCCCCAGCCTGTCATCTCCACTCAGCATTTAATAACTACCATGTGATGAATATATCCCTTTCGAGGGCTAACTATTATTAAGCGATGGTTGAGAACTTGATGATAGACTGCAACAGTTAGGGCTCTCTTTGGATGCAAAGCATCTCCCGGGGTTTGTGCGGCTGCAAGAAAGGTGACCTGTGCAAGCCGCAAGGGTTTGTTCTCAGAGTTCTTACGCATACACCAGGTGTGTGTTGGGCAGGACCATGCCCGTGGCGGTCTGCTCTGCCAGCCCTTTGCATGAGGAACGCCTCTTGATTTCAGTTGTAGCTTTACTTATAGCATCATGCTGTTGAAGAGCAGCTTGGTAACCTTGCAGAAGCCGCGTATCTAGAAGCAATTCGGCTTCTTTCCTGCTGGGTCTTTTCCTCTTCTCCTTTCAGGCATTTGCATGCTAACAGGGTCTGCATGGGGAAGGCGTTCTGCTCTTACTTCGTTCTCTGCACCTGAGGCCATAACGCTCCACCTGTGGCATCACAATATGGCCGAAGTGGACCTGATGATGATGTCACAAACAAAATTATGAGGCCTTCTGGTGGGGGAAAGCGGGAGCTGACTAATTCTGAGCGAGATCCCATTTGCATGCCAAGATCCTTCGCCATGAAGGGTGAGGAATACGGGAAATGTATACTGGTCAGGCAGAGTTGTTTCCTCGTGGAGGAGTAAACCTACCTATAAACTGTATTGGGGGGTATCTTCAGGGAAACAAAACTCCCCAGTGTCACTGCACTGACTTCCCTGGAATTACACCACAGGAATGGCTGTCACCCAACATTTTTGTCAAAGGTTTCTTGTTGTAAGTTGTTGGATGTTCACTGGGTCTGATCCTACCGCCCTTCTTCATGTGACTCATCTGTGGTCCTGTCAACAGATGCTGATCTCTAAGTATTTATCCTTTGTTGCAGTGAGAAGGGCTTTCCTGAGGCAGAATGTGTGACCCTCTGGCTGGTCTGTAGGTTGCTGCGTGCATAGCTGTGAGTCTGGGGATGACAGTGGGGTATTGAGGTGGGCCTGTTGTTCTGACATTGAGAACAGTTGAAGATTACAAGCATCCAGTTTTTGAAGCAACATCCTAGTTGAGCGATCCCCAAGTTCCACCCTTGGGTGCTATAATTGGTATAAAAAAGGCACATACATGCTGAAGGGCAAATATAAGCACCCAAAAAAGTGTCCTTACTTCCCAGCTGGACTCCCCCATCAGCACGGTGCTGAACTAGATGGCCACAGCTAGGGGTAGTGCAGAGGCTGGGTTGGAGACCTGTCATGCTGGAGTTGACGATGCCAATTGGGCAGGAAAGAACCTGCACATGTCAGGGAGGGCTGCTTATCTGTGAGTCAGAGCAGGGGCACCAGGAGATTATGCTAAGGCTCAGATCAAAAAGAAATGCAAATGATTTTATGTGAAGCGCCTGACTTTAATACCAGGGAAGTGATTAGCCAATTGGTTAGCAAGCTGAATGCACTTTAGAGGGTGAAGGCATTTGTGTGTTTAATCTCAGATTGGAAAGGAGTCAGGTCAGAAGCAAACTCCAGGGATGGCTTCCGCACACCCAAGAGCTGCCCTGCATACAGCTGTACCCATTGATGGGCGCCCCTTGTGCTCAGCCACGTCTCCCTGCTCCCAAACCCCGCGTCTGATCTGTGTGCGCCCAAAGATGGCCCAGCAGAGACTAATGTTTAAACAGGCAGATTCTGGCCCTCAGACAACGATGCGGCATGTTGTTCCTCCATGCCTTGCTCCCTGCCGTTAACTAGATGGAGGCAGCTCCCAGGTGAGACCGCTTCAGAAAGGCCCCTACTGATTTGGCTACTTCCACCTCAGTATAGCATTCAACCAGGTGAGGCCTCTCCCAGCTCTGCACGCGCCGCGGCTGGGAATGCTGTCTTCACCCCACGGACAAGGGTGCTTCTCTGATTCCTGGCTACTGCAACGTGCCGGATGCACGCAACCCCACCAATGTGATCTTGCAGTCACATTTAGTGTTGACAGCCTCGTTATTCCTCATTCCCTTCAGACACCTGGGACGGTGCCTTGCCATCTATTTAATTATGCTTTTGCAATACTGTTTTCCACACAGATCAGCAGGGCCGGCTCCAGGATTTTTGCCGCCCCAAGCAGCAAAAAGAAAAAAAGCCGCGCTCGCGATCTGCTCTACTGCCGCCACGTTAGTCTTCGGCAGCAATTCGGCGGCGGGTCCTTTGCTCCAAGAGGGAGTGAAGGACCCGCTGCCGAATTGCCACCGAAGAGCCGGACATGGCGCTCCCTCCGTTGGCCGCCCCAAGCACTTGCTTGCTGGGCTGGTGCCTGGAGCCGGCCCTGCAGATCAGAGTGAATTTCCTCGCCCAATTACACACTAATTTACACCAGATAAACCCCCTGAGCGAGGTGGTGGCTCACCTTCTCTTCTATACATAATTCATCAAGTGGACAGAGGTGCCGGGCAGACAACGTGTTATTAATAGCTGGCACACACGAGTCCCAGCATTTCCAATGATAATTTCATCTCTGATCTGCCATGTTGATGTATTATTTACTGGCAAGAAGTGAGAAAATTATTCTTTTTTCCCCGAAGCACTACTACTCCGCTGCAGCGCTCCCTGAGGGAGTCACAGTTCCATTTAATCGGGGCCCTGCCAGGCTGACTTCTCAAGCATACCAGTGGCTGCATGTTCGCAACCAGTTGTTGCTTTGTCTTTTAACTAAAAGGCTGTGGCTGAAATGAACCAATTTCCATGTAATGCTGCTGATACCCCCTTTCCTCTGATGTAACAGCTTAATTGTTTGGCTGCAGCAGCGTCGCTTGAGATTTCTTTATCCTGTATGTAACGAGCTTTCTTTAATAGCCGCCGTAGAGAGGGGGTGTGTGGGGAGATGTTCTGCAATTTTGCATGCTCTTCCCCAGTATATAGCATGGATATTGCCGGCCACATAGGCAGTATTATGGATCTGTTGTGTATTTTTTGTCATGAATATACATGACCTTTCCAGGCAACTATTAACAAATCTTATTCATAACCTGTATTTGGTACCCTTTGAAAGACCCATTTTGGTTTGGTTATCCGTTTATTATCTGTGTAGTTTGGTTTGATTCCAAAAATGGTAACGGCGCATTATAAAATTTACTTGATATGGGTCAAAGAACTTTGCCTTCCTATCATAGCAGAAACCTGGGAGGATGTCTGGCTTAACGTGAAAGATACTCCAAATTCTTTATCCGTGCGATTCTTCCAGAACAAGATATTGTTTAAGGTACTACTGAATTCCAGCATGTTTGTTAAAGCTAGATGGGCAGCACACAGCAAATGTTAGAGATGGAAACAGCCACATGCCAAACTTTCACACACACACACACGCTATACCTGTCAAAAATGCAAGTGTTCTGGAACACCATATTCAGTGCGCTCTTAAAAATTTTAAGTGTTGCTATTTTTCCTTCTCCAAGCTTGAGTATGGTATTACCATTAAAAAATAGATTGCAGTAACTTCTTTAGTGGCCAAAAGAGTTATTTTGAGAAAATGGAAATCTGCAATTCTTCCCTCATACACAGACTGGCTTAGTGAGTTCTCTACTACTACCATAATGGAAAAAATGACTGTCTAATAGGACTGCTCGGAAAAAATATGATGATGTCTGGTTACATATGAAACTATTGCATACTTTTCAATTTAGTGTATATTAGTCCCTGATACTCGTAGGTTATGTTCTCATTGATTTATTTATTTAGTGACTTTAATTATTGATGCCCTGTATGACTTCTACGCAGGTTTTTTTGTTTGTTTGTTTTTTATTGTTTTTTTCCCCCCAGGTTTTTACAGATAAATAACCCTGACTGTTGTTATCTATATGGTATTTCCATCTTGTGCATGTATTTAAATCTGTTTTGTTTTATTATGTGTTTATATTTTATATAAAAATTGTAAAAGTAAAGTTAAAAAAATCAAATCTACGTGATCCTGATTTAAGGCTGTCTGTCACTTTTTTCCATAGAAAAGGATTTCCCATCCTTTATTTTTCCATGCTACTAATGTTGGGGGGATCCGTTCTTTTCCAAAAATGAGCTCTCCCACATCTGGTTGCTAGTGGTAACGGTGTTTGCAGTAGGTCCTTGCCCAAGCCAGAATTCTCCTTTGGATTGTAACCTAACAGAATTACTGCGGGAGCCTCAATGTAGTTGTCTTGAAGGTTCTATTTATTAGAATACCCTATGACCTAAAGGCATTCCCACTGGATACAATCCTCTCCGGCATTTGACTCCCATTCTCATATATCTTATTATGGGCCCAATTTGCCTCTAATGCTTTGAGTGTTCTGAGTTTTATTACTGCTTGATTCCTTACACATCTTCCAACTGGTGGGAGGAAGACTCTTGTCCCTGATGGAGAACAGTGGCACACAGACAGTTTGTAGCAGGGGGTCGGCCCTAGCAATAGTCCTGGCCAGGGAAGCAACTCATGCAGATGCAAAACGGATCAGCTCTGATCTATAAAGCCCTTTGCTGCTAATCCACTGTCCTCCAGTTGTTTGATAAGAATGATGCTGCGGCGGGAGGTTGCCACGTCTCTCTTTCCCTGTGGACATTGGTTTGGCCTAATAACAAATGACACTTCACCAGCGAGATGATGAGGCTCCTTCCAGGTGCAAGCTTGAAAGGCAAGCGGCGTCAAACTGACCACGAGGCCTGGATGCTTCAATCCTATCAGGTCGTTGCACGTGCATTGATTATTGAAGAACTCTGCCTCTAGAACTCTGCAAGCAGATCACTCGGTGGCTGCCTACCTTCTTTGTTGTTTCCTTTACTCCGAGGGCACGAGCCCCCATGGAATAGACTCTTACTTACAAACGAAAAGCAAATACCTCCCTGCTGGATCTACCGTCGGTTGCTATCCCGCGTCAGTAGCAGTTGGGAGCACTGCCGGTGGAATACTGCAGCACTTCCTGAGAAGGAGATGCCCGAAGCTCTATGGGAAGAACACCTGGAAATCCTCTCCGAGAAGTGACACAGCGTCCTGGGAATGGGTGAATTGTTCTCGCCTGAACATTTGTGACTCCTGTCTCCCGGAAATGAGGAGCAGCAAATCACTGCACCTCAAGTCACTTGAGCTGAATCGTTGAGAGTCTCCAGGCTCCCGCTAGACTCTTCTGCCGGCCAAGAGGGAAGGTTGGTGAGCTGGGCTGGGCAGGAGTGTGGTCAGAGTACAGAAGAGGGAGGCAGGACTCCTGGGTTCTCTAGGCCTGCTCTGACACTGACTTGCTAGGGGACGTTGGACAAGCCACTTCTTCTCTCTGTTCCTACACAATTATCTCCTCCATCGGGGGGGTTCTGCATGTTTCTAAAGCCCTTTTCACCCTTCAGGGAGAGCAGCTGAGCATGTGTGTGTGTGTGTGTGTATATACAGGGAAGGGGGGCAGACCTGAACCCTCCCCGACTTTCCTCTGGGAGGGATCTCCCACTGAACAGGGAGCCAACAGCAACAGGATGCTCTTCCTCCTCCTGGAAAGCAACGAAGCTGCTTTCCCTCCTCGCCAGTGTCCTCGCCTGGACCAGTGCTGAAGTGTCTTTCTGTGGTGTCAGTCCCATCCTGCCTGAGCTGCCTGCATGGCTTCACTCCTACCCCGTGGGGAGATTCAGGAGGTCCTAGGTCCATGTCCGGGAGCCATTGGGAACAGGGAGGTTCTGTTGGCCCAGGAGTGAGTGGCAGCCATTTCCCCCCCTACCCTCTAGTGTGCGGACGAGAGTCATGTCACGCAATTATTTGTATTGCGATAGCACGTAGGAGTCATGGACCAGGACATCCTTGTGCTAGGCACCGTCCAATCACATAACAAAAGGCATGTCTGAAGCTATGTGCCATCTCCCCAAAGAAATGTGAAGTCCACTGGCCTCTGCTTACTCAATATAATGATAATCCCACCTAGCTCTTACATAGCACTTAGTATGAAACCCGATCCAAGGCCATTATGTAATTATCTCTACTGGCTCGTTGATAAACTGATCCCATTTGCACTTCCCCTTCTGGAAACGTGGCCAAACCCACTGCCCCCAACACAGCCTCTCACACCTCAGCCTTTTAGCTCTGAGTAGGAACTTGAGTGGCTCATGGATCATTTCCAGAAGAAGCAGTGAGATTGTAGGGGATTTGTACTAACGTAATTAAGAGGAAGCCTAGATCATTAAAACTAATATGCCTGACCTAAGTGAGGAGAAAGAAGTGCTTCGCGGAGACCTCTTTGTGCTGTGAAATATTAATCAGTCTAAATATTTCATTGGGGAGGCCGTGGCCGCCAGTGCTAGGCCGGATGCTAACAAATCCAGATCTCCGTCCCAATTCTGAGGCAAGCAGCTGAATGTGTGTGTGTGTGTGTGTGTGTTTTACATCATTGGATGAAAACTGCAAAGCAAAATGCCCAGCAGAACCTGCTTCAAAAATTAAAGATGTTATCCCTGAAACAACTGCTACGACTCCTTAGCTTCAAGCCGACCAGCCTTAATTATTCTTTGCCTGGCAGCAGTGCCTAGAGGCTGCAGCTGAGATCAGGGCCCCATTGTGAAAGGTGCTGTACAAACTCACAGAGACCATCCCTGCTCCAGGCAGACAAAGGGCAGGAGGGGAAACTGAGGCATAGAGTAGGGAAGGGATTTGCCCAATCTCACAAAACCGGTCAGGAGAAGAGCTGGGACAAGACCCCAGGTCTTGTGGCTCCCCAGGCCACTGCTGCAGCCAGGTGACCATGCTGCAGCCCTACGTCAATCTCTGAGCTGTGGATTTTCACCAAACGAGCAAATTTTCTTCCTGCAGCACCGACCGGCAGATTGACTCCATGAGAAGCAGGAAGAAAGACTTTGGAAGAGTCCAGCTTTCCCTTATACAGATCTGTGGGTGGGCGTCTGCAGTGGAGTTCCTGGAGACTTTGGGGAGGGGGCAGTTGGCTTGAGAGGTGGAAGATCTGTGAAAGGCATCTCCTAAGCAGGGGTAAAAAGCTCCAGGCCGCAGGCTGTCGGACTGCTCCCTGCTGGATTGTGAGGCATCTTTCCAGCACGTGGCTGGGGGCGTGTGGGATGCACACACGCGTTCTCAGCCCCAGGCAGTCCGATTGGGGGGTGGGAAGTGTGCAGGAGCAGATAATGCCTCACGGTTCGTGGATGCTTCCTGATCCAGATTCTTTTCTGCCTTGAGCATCACTCGTCTCTTTGGATCTGAGCAGCTCAAAAGACATCAGAGCGAAGCAGCTATCCTTGCTCAAGTGACTCATATGTTTGTCTAGTGTATGTGGGTCGTATGCACCGTTCCCCGGGACTCGGAAGGGACACGAGGCTGCCCAAAGCACTGTCTGAACTCCCAGTGACTGAACCAGCACATCATCCGTAGTGACTCGGCTACCTCTCTGAAACCTGTCATCCGTCGTGAGTGTCATCGCAGGGCTGTGGAGTGCAATGCAGGGGGCTGTAACCATCCACTCCCTCCCCCCCCGGTGCAATGCAGGGGGTTGTAACCATCCCCTCCCCCCCGGTGCAATGCAGGGGGCTGGTAACCATCCTCCCCGCCCCCCGTGCAATGCAGGGGGCTGGTAACTATCTCCCCATAATTTTTTCTCAGGACTATGGGTCTGAGTGACATGGTGTCACCTCTGGTTAACAGCAGGGCCACCCCCAGATTCACTGCCCCCATAAGGAAAGTCTGTGGCATGACCTGGGCTGGAATCTGGGCGGGATTTTGTAGCTAACACCCTGATTCTGCCAACCAGCACTGTGACAAGACTCGGGTTTGACTTGTTCTTTTCAGCCGCCCCCGCCCCAGTCCTGCCCTGCTTTGCTCTGGTGGGATTCTCCACTTTCCTGCTTTCAAATGGTGCCCGAAGACCCTTCTTCTGTTGCATGTTAGCGGTCGGACAGCCCCTGCCAGAGACCCGCCCTGCAGCCTCTTGTCGGCTCTAGGTTTGACATAGCGTATTAATAATCTATTGCCATGGTAGCATTTGGAGAGCTCATGTGGCGCCCCCAGCTATAAATACCAGCTATTAATAAATACCTATAAATACCAGGATTATTAATCACTGTGCAGCACCTGGGGGCGGGGCAGGAGGGGGGGACCCTTCCCACGCGTGCATTTAAGAAGCTGCTGTGCTGCGTCTCTGCTCTCCCAGCTCGTCTCCTGCTAACCTCAGCCAGGGCTGCCCAGGGTCAGGCCTCCCAGATCTCAAACACAGCTTCCCTGGCGGTTGGGACTCGCTATAAATACCGCCAGCAGCAGGGCATGTTTATGCAGAGCCGCTCACACCCAGCCGTGCACTTGGGGACTGCTTGGCTAGAGACAGGCTTAGCAGGAGTGGGTGGTTGCAGCGTAGTGTCTGTTGAGGCCCGAACCCCTAGGCCTCACGGGCCCAGCAGTGGCTCCTGGTAGCTCGCAGACAGACAAGCTAATGTGCCCAATCGGTTGTCCGCTTGACTGGTTCTGCAGTGGACCTGCTCAGGGAGCGTGTGAGGCTCTGAGGGAAAGCAGCAGCCGGGGGAGAAATGCCCAGCAGCGGGAGAAGCGAGCGAGCAGCGGTGAGCCAGCGCTGCTCAGGTTCCATTGCTCACCCAGGGCACGTGGTGATCAATGAGCTGCTGTGGCTAAAATCAGCCCCCTGGCAGAGTGGCCTCTGCACGGACCCCTCTCTTGCTCCGCTGCCTAACCCTGCCCAGGTGGGCTCATTCCCCGGGGTAGAGGGATCGGCCTTAGACAGGTCTTGTTCCCCCACCGCACACGTTGTCGCACCTGCCTGGTTAACTTTCCCACATCTGACTGGCGACGCACTGGGGCCTCCAGGGCTGCACTCGCGAGGGCCCTGAAATATTAGCAATGACCCACCTGCCCAGGGAGGGGTCCAGATCTGCAGGAAGAAAAGGCCCAGCAGAGACTTGCCCTTTGCAAACAGGGGCTCCTCCTCTGTTATTCTCGTTGCAGCATTAATAATGGACGTGCAGACCTGGTGCTAACTCATGTGGGCAGGCAGGAATTTTGCTCATATCACCCAAGACCCCTCTGTCCCCTTCGCTGAAAATTCCAGGGCTGCGCCCACCAGCCAGCAGCAGAACTAGTCCTGCCCCCGCTCCCTTCCTATGACCAACTCCCGTCATCGCTACATACCCAGAGCACCATCCTCCCTGCCGTCTCTGACTGCCTCCCCTAGCGCCATGTTCTCTGATGACCCCCGTGCTACAGACCCAGGAATCCTGGATGCAGCTTGCCTGGGGCTCAGGAATGGCATTAGAGTTGGCAGGTCAGGGCTGTGTGCATGGGGCAAGACCTTCTGCGGTGGCTGGAGCATGTCCAGCATCTCCTGCCTTGACTTCCAGGTCCAGGGCAGGAATTGGTGATAATAATAATATATAAATAATAATGGAGATATCCCATCTCCTACAACTGGAAGGGACCTTGAAAGGTCATCGAGTCCAGCCCCCTGCCTTCACTAGCAGGACCAAGTACTGATTTTGCCTCAGATTCCCAAGTGGCCCCCTCAAGGATTGAACTCACAACCCTGGGTTTAGCAGGCCAATGCTCAAACCACTGAGCTATCCCTCCCTCCCCCGATGCTAGGCAGCGCTGGCTGGTTAGTCAGTGATGGAGCTAGAGAGAGCCACGGGGTCTGTCTGTGTCCCCAGTCCTGTCTCTTCTCCGCCATGAAGGGCTCCAGGGCCCACAATCAGCCTAGGCCTAAGCCTGCTCCTGGCCACCGGCTGCAGGTGTCCTCCTGACCCAGGAGGCTGCCCAGGCCACTGACTGAAAGGCAAAGGGCAGTATCTGAGGATGCCAATCAAGGGCCATAGGAAGACAGGAGTACAGTCTCTGGGCTCTGTAACCTCCCTCAAAGGCCCCCGAAGGACTGCAAGAACTGCTAAGGGCCCCACTGACAAAGCTCCGACATATGCTGATTTCTGCAGACAGGGCCTTCCTTCCTGAATGCCAACAGGCTTTCCGAGCTACCTGCCTGGAGTAATTTCTACTTAGAATAACCTTTGCCACTGAAGTGCTTTTAAAGGGGCTCAAAGCTGCCAGCTATCGAGATGTTATTGGTGCCTCGCCGCTTGGGCCGTCTGCCTGTGGGATTGTCCTGCCCTTTGTTGTGTTGTTCAGGCTGGAGACCAAAGTGACGCGATGGCGACTCACAACTCATCTCTGTCAGTTTCCATCAGGCTTCTGCACTCATTTCAGCCAAATGCGCGGCCGCCCCCCTGCCACGTTTGTAGCTGGGCTGCAGCCCCAACCTCAGATCCAGTCTGGGTCAGGCAACATCTCCCACTGTAAGTTCAGGAGACAGCGGGCTCTACCTTCTTGGTGTCGTCCCTTGGCTTTAACAGTAACAGAGAGCGACAATGCAGTGACAATGCAGTGGGAGAACTCCAGGCAGCCTGCACTTATGGGAATGATGCAGGGGAAGAGTCCCTCTCCTTTCTTCTCCCTTTCCAGATACCTGTCTGTTCGTCTTGCTCCCCGTTTGCACCAGGAGGAAAAGCTTTCACTGTCCTGTCTCATACCCTTGCGGAAATCCTCTGCTGCAGTTTAGGGCTCTCTGTTGATTTGCCACGGGAGACTAGATTCATGAGCGGAAGGAGGAGAAAATCTGTAGGCATCAGAGGTGGGGATGGAAGCCTGGCTTCTTAGTAGGTTGGGTTTGGTTCTCTCTTCAGTTTAGCCTCTCGTTCTCAACCAGTCCCTCATCCCCAGTGCACGCCTGTTGTGACACACGGTGGTGTTTCCCTGCTTATTCGATCTCAGCGGGATGTTTGCAGCAGCAGCAGGAAGAGGGCAGAAACGGTGAACCAGGTGCAAACGCAGAGTGTCCTAAGGAAAAGTGGGAGCTACATGGTATTTCCCTTCTCCTCTAAAACTCTCCCCGAGAGTGTCGCTTCTGGCACCTGGAGGAATTGCCTCCACTTGCCCAGAGACCAGCTTCCTCTGGGCTCACTCAGTCTCCATTCTGCCCGAGCCAGAGCGGAACAGTTATGCGCAGAGCTAAATGGTTAGCAGCAGTGGTGGGATTTAAGGGGTAATTACGGCTGCTGTGGTTCTCCAGGAGGAAGTGGAAATGTGCACACACCACAGTCAGCGTGTTTATTTTCCCAGGGGTGGCAGTTTCTGCCTGGGGAGGTCAGAGAAGCCCACAGAATCCTGAAGGTCTGATCTGGGAACATCAGCCTGGGTTCCGGGGGCACCTAGTGAGATGCGGTGTTGAGGCCTTGCTGGCAATACACATGGTGAAATAGTAACTCTGAGCCCAAACCCAAAGCAGCTAGGGGGCACTTACTCAGGCGAGGGATCAGTTCAGCAGAGGATGCAGAGTCCATGCCATTATTTCTTTGTTCTTCACGATGAATATTCTTTCCCCCCTAAAATAATTACATTAATGGGCCGTGCACGTGATCAACCCTACGATAACACACCACTGTTCCAAAGCAACCCTACAATAACAAACCAGTAAGTGCAGCTCAGTGCCCAGGAATGAATTTATGATAATAACCCACTGCCTGCAGCTCAGCGTACGTGAGGAGCCCTACATTAACAAACCAGCATTCACAGCCCAGGGCGTATAAGCAAACCTACAATCACAAAACAATAGCAAAGCCGTGTGCATGTGTGATCAAAGGAGACATACTCTGGTAGGGAAACAGCCCGTGTTTGAGCTTCCAAAGGCTTATCTTGTAAAAGCACAGTGAGGCTAAAGACTCCTTTTATGTTTTCTGACAGATACCTTGACAAGTGCCTGTTTTACAGTGAGCCCCGGTAAAACGTTGGCACCCCAGTGGCAACATTTCAAGTGTCCATTAGCGGGAGCTTATCCAGTGTTAAAGTATCATAGAACGAACTAACACCTCACGTGACATGGGCATGAATAGCAAATGAATTCTTTATGGCTGGCTGGTGGACTTGCCAGGAATCCTCGATGAATTCCATAATACTGGAACACTTGGACTATGCCATCCCTGCCAGCCAAGCCGTACCGGGACAGCAAATGCAGATTATGGTTTAAGGATTTTATAATCTAATCTTTATTTCTGCCGTGTGGCCACCTTGCCTATTTCAATGTAAGTGCTCTGGGACTGGCTCACCGTGTGTACGCAGATCACTCCCTCCTTCTGTACACCCCACAATGTGAAACGCTTCTCTAGTGACCGCTTCTTAAAATAAAAAAGAGAAGGGGAGAAGCCGAGTGGAACAATGGCAAAGCAACAGTCTAGTTTGGTCTAGTGCAGTGTCTGTGAATAACAATTTCCTCTTGGATGCTGACCCCGGAGTGAAGTGAGCAGCAGTGTAGCGGCTGTGTAATTGCAGATGGGGAAAGCACTGGTCTGGTGTGCGAATCATCCTGTGAACAAAGCAGAGGGTATATTATGTTTTATTAATCCTCCAGGACCTAGGTTTATTATCGAGGTGGTGCTATGCCCATGAACAAAGGAACACAGGCGCTGGGGAATGAAAGGCAGCCCGCGTCAGTCACTTTCAGGAGGTGGGGGGAGAAAGGACTCCAGAGTGGATTGGAGAGAGGCAAATAGACATGATCTGGTGGAGGGAGGTGTTAACGTCAAAGGGAGACTCCGATCACTCTCTGGGGTGGATTGCAAAGGGACGAGGAGAGCAGTGCGTTGCTGCTGTAGCTTTTTTTGCTCCTTTCCAAGAGCAGACCTTTCCTCCTGAATCTTTAGAGCTTTGACTAGTTCCCCACCACCCATTTAGCTGAACCTAATCCTAACATGTGTCCTTTGGTAGAAGAGGAGAAGGCCCATTTCTGCTCTCCTGCATTTAGTTAATATCATGTTGTTGCAACTGGTTGCTATCCCAGCAGGGTGGAACCTGTTCTTGAAGATGGTACATTGGGCTTAAATAACAAGCGAACGTGCAATCTCAGTTGCAAATATCACGAGAGCTATAAGGAAATGACAGGTTTTTCAAGTCAAATCTATACTGCCTGGGTCATTGTTCCTGGAGGGCAAGGGAATTTTTATTAGGCTTTTTGGACAGTACCACAAGATTTCTTGAACAAACTCAATTGCTGTTTCCCCTGCAGTTGCTTGATGGTGGGTCCTGCATTTTAACATGAACTTAACAGACTATTTAGTTCCGGATCCTGATTTATAACCTCTTGGGGGGCAGGAATGAAAGGAAGGGTTTTATTGGTGTTGTTTCTATGGTAACCATGGTTGCTCAGAAGCTGCAACATGAAAAGAAAATGGTGCATTTTTAACCAGAAGTGTCATCAGGGCAAACGACACACACAGTGGTTACACACTGTATGCACCAGCCCCATCCGCACTGCCAGGGTAACAGTCTATGCCACCCAGCCCTGCCATCCTTATTTTGGGACCACCTCTCGTTACAAAGACCATCACTCACATCACATGCTCTGCTACATCCAGGGTTGCACCTAGCTTGGCAAATTTAGGACCAGCAGGATGGCCCTGTCACAGGTACCTACAGTGGGAGTGCTAGAGTAGCCAAGACTTGGATGCTTTCGACACAGCCCAGAGTAGGAGCAAAGAGACATGGTGGGGGAAAAAGCCAAGTCCGGTGGACACTGCAGTCTCCATGTCTCACCAAAGGTAGAGCTGCAATATCAGTGAATTTTTATTGGACCTGTGTTTGCAGTCAATGTTCATTACAGGAAAGAACGAGCGTCGGGAATGCTCCCTCTTGGCTAGCGAGAGCTGTATACACCTTACAGAAATTAAGCCCACACTTTCTCAAGCACTGGCCTGTGCTCACGATCTCTCTCTTTGTTATTGTGGGTCTCAGTTCCTGTTTGTGTAGGTCAGTGCCCCACATAGGCTGAGCTGTGTCTGCAGCTGCCATTTTCAAGGTGTGTCAGCTTCCCCAGTATAACCCTGCTGTTTGCCTGTTTTGCCACAGGCTGACACTCGGTGCAAGCAGTCTCAGGACCCATGCAAAATCAGCTCTTGCTTTCTGTCTTCAGTGGCATTTGCGTTCCCATTTCCAGTGCCCTTGGGGCAGAAAATGGCTCTGTCACGTCTCTTGTCTGCCGTGCGTGGGAACAGCTGCTTCTTGTCTGGAGGGAGCACATCACATATTTGTTTTCTGTTACATGCTGGGTTCCAACTCCTGAGCTAAAACCATTGCTCTGTTCTTACTCTGGGGTGGATTTCAGGAACTCATCTGGAATACACACACGTGCCTTGGCTTCTGATACCAAGTGGTGCTGAATGCGGAGCAATCACAGGCAACAACTGAGCAAAGGCTTGCAGTGTGGCTCCTGGCCCCTAGGGCTGTGATTGATTCCCCCTTGTTTTCCACTGCCGGCCACGGGATGCACTGACGTTTTCTCTTCTCAGTTTGCCTGAGTGTGTTCTGGCCAGGTGAGAGCTCCAGTAACCTGATTTCTGCCGGCTACCTGTCCAGCCTAAGCCACTCTCCACCTTAATAACCACACCCGGCTCTGTGGCTCTCAAAGCACTTTACAGAGGAGAGAGAGTATCACTGGCTGGGATTGTCACTGAGGGCCTAAGAGAGTTAGGCACCCTCCCCTGGACTCCTGAAGTCCCCAGCCACTATTGTACAAATGGGGAAACTGAGGCACCAAGAGGGGAAGTGTCTTGCCCAGGCTGGTCAGTGGCAGAACCCAGGTCTCCAGATTGCTCCAGTCAGGGGGCACTGTTGTCACTTAGGGTATGTCCTGATTGCAATAAATGATCTGCAGTGCAGAGTCTCAGCACCCAGGTCAGTTGACCTGAGTTACAGGGCTAGAAATACCAGTGTAGACATTTGGGCCCAGGGCGGAGCCTGGGTTCTGAAACCTGGTTATGGGGGAGGGTCTCAAGCTCCAGACTGAGTAGAAATGTCTACACTTATTTTTAGCAGCTCGAGGGCCACCAACCCGAGTCAATTGACCTGGGCTCTGAGACGCAGTTTTTCTTTGCAGTGTAGACGTACCCTTCATCTTACTCGGCCACCTCTTGGAAGTGAGAAGTGTTTCCCCTGGATTCCAGGAGCTCTCAGATCTGGTCTCATGGGATCACAGTCAGGCCAGAGGGGAACAAAGGAGAGATCCCCTGGCCCTGGCCCAGTCTGGCTATCTTCCAAAGTTGTTCCTGATCCCGTCCTGTTTTCTCCTCCTGCATCTCCTGTGCCTGTGGGTGGCCTGACGCCACCTTAGCGACCAGTGGCAGAGCTTAGCCTGCCGTTTTAGCCAGGCTGGTTTCTGGTTTCACAGGAGCAGGCCTGCATCCGTTGCGATCCTATCTGCTTCCACAGGGGTCTAGCTTCCAAGTGAAATGTAACATGAACATGTGTAGGGTGGTAATGAGTCACTCAGGTCATCAGAGCCCCAGTATGCCAAGGGCTGTACAAATACACAGATGGTAAATTACCATCCCTGCTTCAAGGAGTGTACAAAACGCATGGGGATTGCAGGCTGGCAGAATGTCCTTACCCAAAGGGAAATTTGGCCAGGCCATTGGGGTTAATGCCCACCTGCTGGGAAAACCCGTGAGATCTTTAAAAAGCTCAGGGGTTGATGTCTGTCCCCTCTGAAAGACTTCATTTCTAAACGTCTTCAGGAAGACGGGTTACGAAGCACTTTCTTTCCAACTTCCAAAGGCTGGATGTGCCTCTGAAGTTTGCTGTTTGCTGGGCGTGAAATATGTTCGCAGTCTAATGAACTAGTGAACAAGTTAAACGCCATGAAGAGATGACCTGGTTTTGTGTGGTGTTAGAGGCAGCAGAGAGCAGGGACATAGGCTGTTTGGTTCTAGGACGAGGAAACCATTAGCAGGAATTTAAAGCCCACTGGGTTGATTTTTTTGTCCACTTGCACAGTTTCTAGCAGTCACATTACTAACACACAGGAACTTATCACCTTCCCTCCGGAGACCTTTCTGGAATAGAAAGGAATTACGGTCCAGAGATGATCCCCTGCTCACAGACGAATGCAGCCAACAGGAGCTGGGAAGGTTTTAGCCAGGAAAAGGAAAAGTGATTTAAAAAACTCCCCAAAGGTCCCATTCAGAAGAAAGATCATCACAAAGGTTGGTGTTTTGCTGAATACACAGAGGAAGAAATCAAGCACTTGATCAAGTGCTCTGGGTAATGGTGAAACCCGACAGGAGATGTACATGGAGAAACAGGCTGGCACTAAGATGTCATCATGTCATCACATAAAGATGTGACACTGAAAGAATTTTCCCATGGTAGGGTGTTGAGATGCCTGGTTTGAAAGAAGGTCCATGGTCATTGTACCTTGGCAAGACATACTCTCCCATGAAGGAAAAGTGGGGGAAGAAGGAAGAGATGTTTTACAGAGGATAGAGACCAAAGCAGTAGCGATGATAAACCAAGGCAAAATACCTCTTTGAGAACATAAAAACAGGATCAGTGGAGAATCCAGCAGTGTGACAGGTCCACATACAACTGGGGAGACCCACATTCAAATCCCGGCTCTGCCACAGACTTCCCATGTGACCTTGGACAAATCACTTAGGCCCAGATCCACAAAGATATTTAGGCTTCTAATTTCCATTGATTTCAATGGATGGTAGAAACCGAAATGCCTTTGTGGATTTGAGCGTTAGGTTTTCTGGGTCTCAATTCTCCATCAGTAAAATGAGGACAACAGCACTTCCCTTCCTCACAGGGGTGCTGCGAGGAGAAATCCATTACAGATTGCAAAGTGCTCACATACCACAGCGATGGCACCTTAGGTAGCTACAAAGATTGAGAATTAAATACCAGACACTGGGAAGCACAGCTGAGGGGAGCTACATGGCTGCATCCCAGCGCTATCTGTTTGCACCACGAATTAGCTGGGTTTTTCTTTTTAGATGCTGTCCCAACTTGCACCCTGAAGGTGTAATATTAAATGGCAAGGCTCATCTGGCAGAGGACAGTGCGAACCTCTGGAGATGTGAGCGGCACACCCACGTGCTCTGCCCTGAGGGCAGCTAGGAGGGTGGCGACTTGTGATTGGCTAAGAATTGTGCACAGCCTATTATGGTGTTATGCTATCTTCCACCCTGCCCTCTTGTTTCTCATCCACCTGCCATGTCTTGTCTTTTAGGCTACAAGCTCTTTAGGGTGTGTTGGGTACAGCAGGGTAGTCAATTAATTTTTGTCAAGGTCCAAATTTCCTGGTCAAGGTCCAGACTCCAGAAAAAATAATTAAAAAATAACAATAATGATAATAATAAGTAAATAAAAAGATTTTTGGATCCCGTTCAAAAGAGTCTGGCAGTCCGGATTTGGCCTGCAGTCCACCTATTGACTACCCCGGATACAGTATGAAAATTACAAGCTATCACTGTAAGTATGAGGGGTTTCCTGGACTTGCTTCCTGGCTGGGGGACGTTGTAGGGAAGCATCCGATCTGGGTCTTTCAGCAGTCAGTCTGCAAAGAGCCAACCTAGGGTAAGGTTGGGGGAGTTGTACTTCTCTGCCTTAGAGAGCAGCCTGCTTTATCTCTCTGTTGTGGGCTCTCGTGTGTTAAGGTTCTGGATTTTAAGAAATAAAGTCGTGTTACCTTGCAAACTTCCAGCAAAAGTATTTTATGTTTTTTCTAACTTCTCTGTTTGTGTGCCATAAACATACAGGGACTATCATTTACGATATGTCTGGGCAGCCCCTAGTGCAATGGGTCCCTGGCCTGGCTGGCCTGCAGATGCTACCATAATATAAATGTTTAATAATAACTGCACTGCTTGAGCTCAGATTTGATCATAATAAATAACTAGATACACTTTCAGAACAGAGAGAGAGAGAGATTTATGAAAGCTGGTCAGAGACGGGAGGGGGTTGCATGCACCACAGCACAGGTGTTGGGGGGCAGGGACGGCTGTGCGAGGGGAGGCAACGCCGCCCATGTTCCGGAGTAATAACAGGCTAGCATTTCTTTAGGTGAATGCTGCCAATGGAATTAGTCTAGTAGCAGGTCCCACTTCACAGCAGTAGAGCATCTTCTGCGAAGTACGTATTAATGAGAGAACTTTCAGGCATGGATGCGGTAACTAGGTACATTTTATCTTCAGTGGAGGCGCTGAAATGCATCGGAAGCATCTAATGGCACTTGTATTCGTTACATAATCCCGTCATGCATGTAATACATTTGCTATTATCACTATAGCCTGAATACTGATAACCCAGGGGACTGAGTGACAGGTGAACCATGGGCTAAAGATTTAACAGTGAATGTAAGCACCATAACGTGAAAGGGAAGGGATGGGGGAAGCCTAGTATGACAGTGCTCTGTTTCTAATTTCAGGGCAGAATAAATGTTAAAAGCTCTGTTGGGAGACCGGCGACAGGATGTGAGATTAAAAGAAAATCCGTTCTATTAGTGAGCACTCTGGCTACTAATTCGGTGAAAAAATATTTGGAGGGCTGTTAAGATTCCAAAGGTACAGCGGGGCATTGTGAGTCTTGCATGACGGGACATGAGGCCCCCACGGGCGTCAGACCCCACCACCTCTCATGGGAAAGGCATTGTTAAGTAATGGCTTCTCCTGCAGTACTCTAGAACGTGCCGGTTACCGGGGGCAGTTTATGCATGTGAAACAGTAGGACAATTGGACAGGCAGTGGTACATGATGCCACTGCTTCCCAAAATCAGCTTGATTTCTGAGCTGAGCAAGTGGGCTGGGGGATGAGCAGCGCTTGGCTCAGGGGCTGCCTGTTTTCATGTTCGCTGTCCCGTTAACACCTCTGTGTGTGTGTCCTTTCAGACGAGTGCAGTGCTGTGCTCTGGAGGCTGTGGTCTCTTGGCCATCAGCTGCCTGCTGGCGATCATCGCTATATTCCTGCCCAGCGGGCTCTGTGAGAGACGAGTGTGCACCCTGGCTGGCTACATGCAGACAGCAGCGGGTAAGTGACCTGGACACCAGCCTCAGCATTTTTTCTTGTGTCCTATGTGGTTAAAATGGCGTTGTTATTTTCCAGTACAATTCACTGCACAGGGACTCTGGCCAAAGCTATCACGGAAGTCAGTGGGACAGTGAATGCTCAGGGCCTCTGAAAATGAGGCCACTTATTTAGGTGCCTAAATACGGATTTTGATGTCTTGCTTTGGCACCCAAGTCTGTAGATTTTGGCTACGGGTCTTGCAACACCAAATTGGACCATCAGCTCTGGCATCCTCCACCTAGTAGCAGCCAATGCTTCAAAGGAAGGCAATGTGGAAGCATACATGGAAATGCTAATACATGTGAAAATAACATTAAGGCCCAAGCTGCAATGCAGAAACTCTTCAGGACGGCAGGGTCTTGCTTACAAAAATGTTTGTCAAGAGTCGTCTTAACCAGATCCTTTTGTAACGCTGGTTTCTTAGTGGCAATGATTTGTATCACCAGGAAATTTGCTGCTCCCTTCTGTTAATAATTTTTATTCTGTCCAGCCAGTTAGGAATGTCTCAACTCACAGGTTTCCTTTTATTCTTATTCTTATTATTTATTCTCTACCCAACTTTTGCTGTAGCTTTCCTTAAAACACCAGCGAGATCATGCTATAATTGTGGACAGTCTGGTAAACCCAGGTGAGATCCATTTTATAAAGAGGGGCCTACACAAAGCTTGGCAAACACCTGACCACTGTGAGACGTGATGAGATCTGCCAGGTGTTCCAGCAAGTTGTGGTCTATACTGAACTCCAAGGAAGGGATGGAGTTACTGATGGTATCGTCCCAATGAACTCAGATACGTCTCTGTTTCTTTAGATATATTGACATCTGAATGTGAAGCAGTTGCTGAGTTCATTGGTTTGGTTTAGTTTGGGTGCGAACACACCGGTGGGCCAGATTCTGCTTTCTGTGCTGGTGCAGTCACTGGCAGAACGGCCACATTTCTGGTAGAGCTAAAACTGGCTCCGTGGGCACAAATGTATTTTCCCCCGGACACGGCAGGAGCTAGCCCTTCTCTCTTGTTGTTAGGGCATGTCTGTTGTTTCTCCCTCACTCTGCTGTAATAATTTGCACTTGCATAGCATCTTTCATCTGAGCATCTAACAGCAGTTTGCAAACACTAATTAATTCCCACAGCAGCCCTGTGAGGTAAGTAAATATTAGCCAGTAGGCGATGCTTTGCTGCAGATATTGTATCTTTTATGTGAATTACCGTATTGATTCTTGTAATAGGAATTAAAATTTAATTAAAATAAGACATTATCCATTGGGTGGGAGAGAGGGGAACAGTGTCTTTATTATTATTATTATTTGTATTGCAATAACAACTAGCAGCTCCATCACAGACCAGGACCCCATTGTGTTGGGCGCTGTACCAACACAACAAAAAGACCCTAACCCAGGAAACTGGACAAAGCTGGATTGAACAATGGATGGGAGACTCCTGGCTCCCAGTTCTGTGTGCCAGCCATTCTCTTATGTACAAATGACAGTCCTCACTGTGGCTTTGCATATTTTTATTAGATAAAATTCCATACACAGAATTTAAGTGAACTCACAGAAGTGTACGTATGCGCACACACACTTCATGTATGGTGTGAAGCAGGATTCTGAGCCAGTAGTTGAATGAAGAACTGCTGACTCACAAGGACCTACGCACAAAGCAGATGCAATCAGACCCGTCGTTCTTCATGCCTGACACCCCCTTGGTGATGTAAGTAACCAGCCAAAGACTCACAGCATTAATTGCTAGGCACAAAACAAGGGAAAACAGGTTCACTTTGCTAACAGTGTCAGAATTGAAAAATACTGTAAGCAACTTCTGACATTTAGTAGGGCTTAAAAATATTGCCTCTTGAGACCCAAACCCTATTTATAATGGCTGTCCAGATTTCATTCACGTTCTTACCATCATTGCTGTTAAAAGTTTCTGCACGTAACTGAAATTCTGGAGACTTGTGATGTCTCTGTTCCTTGTAGCCAAGCTGACCTGAAACAGACCAGTCTTATGCCCACACTGGCTTGTGTCTCCCGCATTCCCCACTCCACCCTTACACTCCCCCAGCATGCCTAAGCGGAACGGCCCTGCTTTATCTTCGTGGTTATTTGTGTTTAATTCTTTGTTCCTCATTAACATCCTTTCAAAGGGTTTAAAGAAAGAAAGAAAGAAAGAAAGAAAGAAAGAAAGAAAGAAAGAAAGAAAGAAAGAAAGAAAGAAAGAAAGGGTTTAGTCTTGTAGCTCCTAATTTGTTGGTCAGAATAAAAAATCCATCCCCCAAGATGCAGATGACATTCCTGATGTATTTTTGTTCAGCTCCAGGGGGTCTTTGCCTGGAAGTTGCCCCTGGGATGGGGCTTGAACTAAGGTACCCCACACAGATGCCGTCTAGGGAATGGCAGGTGATGAATTCAGAGATTTCAGAAAGGGCACTGAAAACAAATGCCACGTCCTGACAGAAAACACCCAGAGCCAAACTTTAGTTACCTGCCAGGAAAACACCCACTGCCATACACCTGTTTGTGTTTGCAGAACCCCCCGAGGCTGTGCAGGGGCGGGCACAGTGGCCTCACTGTCAGGTTTGAAGCACACAATGGCTCCCGGCACCTACTGGTTCAAATCCCAGCAGGTTTAACTGTGCCCCTCCCTCAGAGATAAATCGCCATTTAGCCAGTTTACTTGGTTCAGTCTCTTAAGTGAAACCAAGGGGGTGTGAGTGTTCTAAGGCCTGTATTCCCGTTGTGAGCAGAGAAGTGTGTCCTTGTTCAACCCCCCCGCCCCGCTATTGTGTAATGCATTATGTGCTGTCTCCTGCACCTTTGCCATCAGCAGGAGCCGAGCATTCCCAGCCTCTCAAGGACTGGGCCCGACGTGGTCCTGGGCAGAGACTGGGACCAGGAATCTCTTTCTCCAGCTAGAAATCTCTACTGCAGCCTTAGCCACTCACACCGACACCCTTTGTTCTCAGGGAGTGCCTGACGGCTGTTGCCCAGCAGGGTTTATAGCTGAATGAGCGCGCCATGGCGTACCTTTTAGAAACCCACCAGGGTGGGCAGCCTCAGGGGCGTACGGAGAAAACCTATCACATCTCCTCACTCAGGGATGTAGTGAGGTACTAGCAAGTCCCATAGGGGCAGACAGAGATTGCAAACCCCAGGCTTTGAAAGACAAGTGGCTGGTGGAGTTGGAGGGCAGTGTGTGGAGGGAATCGCTCCCTGAATGCTCAGGTGTTTGCCTGAAAATATCTTGATTCAATACCATTGCTTCGGGACTTTAGCAGAAAGAAATGATGTTGGTTATGGCTGTGATTGAGTTAAAGCAGGAGGACAAACCCACTGGTGTGTCTGTGCCATAGAATAAACACACTTCCCTGAAGATATCCTCTGGCCCCAGAAATCCAGCAGAATTCCCAAGTGAGATGCCTCATTATCTGACCTGCAGACTTCAATCAGCTTTCTCGTGTTGCGAGGGAAAATCCTGTTACACGGTATCCTCACTGCAGCGCTAAATATGAACTAATCCTGCGGGATCTGATTTGAAAGCAGATGGACAGACCCGTTTCTCCCATCTGACTGCACTGAGGCTGTTATTAAAGATGACTGTTCATGCTCAGCTGAAGGGATAATGAAAGCGAAGAAGGAAGCTGCTCACCTATCAGAATCTCTCCGGCTCCTGCCTCCAAATTGCTCGCTATTATAGCTGTGTGTACGGAGGCCAGGCTTCCCACACAGCCTGCCCTTTCCCGCTGCTGCTGAACCTCCTATTCGTTGGGGACAACAAATAGAATCTAAGGGCGCCCCATGCCCCCATAAAGCGCTCCCCTGGGAAATGGAGAAGGTGCAGCAGTGCTCTCTGAGCCTTCTCTCTGCTGCCCACCAGCCATCGATGAGTTTGTTCCTTCCACCTCCAGGGTGGATGTGCTGTAGGAGAGTCAGGGTTGGCTCCTGGAGAGCTCCGTGGTATCAAGAATATTTTGTTGCTGTGCTTGGCTCTTGGTTTGATTGCTAGCTAGTGTCGTAGATGAGCCCAGCGATCCATGGGAGTGCAACGTGCAGCTGAGCGGGGCGCCTGAGTTCAGGTCCTGAGCTTGTTACAAGCTTCCTGGGCTCAAGGAGTGAGGGCTCAGCCCTTTGGGAAAACATCCCAGAATTGCCTGTCCCATATGTCCTCACTTGCCTCTTCTGCCGCATGACGCAGCATCGATAGAGACTAGACGGGGCTCTGTCCAGACCTGCCTGGCGGAGGGCATGTCCCTGTGGCACAAGGCCTTCACCCATTGTGGAGGTGCTGGGTAAATAAAGAAGTGAACATAGGGCCATCCCTGAAGAAATCCTCCTGCCTTTGGGGCTGAAAACCTGCAGAGGGCCAAGTCTCACGTGGAGGGAAAAAGGAGGTTTTCTCAGTGGGCGGCTAGTCTAAGTGGCCTCAGGATTAGAGCTTTGTGTGCCATTTTCAGTGGCTCAGGAGATGGGAGGAGGGAGAGTCCAGACTTCTTGTTGTGCAGCCTTTCCCTGAGCCTTCATCAGAGACTATGAAGGCATCACCAGGGGCAAGTGCTCCAGGAAGAGGTTAAAAAGAAAACAAGGGAAGCCAGTGCTCAGAACCGCTGCTCCGTCCCCTAGCTCTGGGGCAGTGGTAACCTTCAGATCATCACGCTTCAAAACGCACGCATCCTGCTCTGCAGCCTGCTCGGCTCTCGCTCCCACCTAGCAGCTCTGGCCCAGGAATGGGTTTGGAGAAGCACATGGTTCGGGTGGCGAATTTCCCAGTCTTGGTTAGCGTTCGCCTCTCTCCAGGCCTGGGAGCACTTACTGCAGGGGGGCTGAAGCAAAGGAATGGAATAAATGCATCGACGCGTGCTCAGAGGGAACATGCAGCAGAACTGGTTGGTAGAGTCAGTAACCAACCCAGGACTGAAATCACAAGGCCCCGGAGTCGAAGGAGATTCCCGCCCCGCTGCCGCTTCACGGCTTTGCTTCGTCCCTGGTGAAAAGCTTTGGCCGTCTAGAGATGGTTGGGGAGGAGAGAATCACTCTCTGAAAGTGTTATGGAGCCCAACCAGACAGCTGAGTCCCGTCTGAGGTCAGGATTCATTATGGAGCAATGGTCTGGAAAGGCCCTTTCAATCCTAGAGGTGCTGCCACAGCACGATGAGCTGCCACGGAAGGAATCATACACCTTTGGAAAGAGCCACGATGTCCATCCCACTATGGAGACCGCAGCAGGTGATGCAGCAGGGAGAGAGAACTGAGTTTGTCTTTGCAGCACTTCCTACCAATAGCCGTTCAACATAGATGTTGCAAAGGGGCCAGCCTTGCTTCGTCCTGGGTTGAGATGAGGCAGGTTAGTGTGACTGCAAAGGAGGGAGATTATCCTGGAGAACATGTGGCAGCAAAGAAGGCCGAGTACACTGGGCACATCACTTCCCCCACTTGTTGCCTCAGTTTCCCTCTTCTCTGACAGGAATGATGTTCCAATTTAACTCCCCAGCTCTGCCACGAATGTCCTACACAATACTGGGCCAGTCACTTAGTTCCCCATTTGTGAAGTGTGCACAATCGCACTTCCCTTGCTCACAGAGGTGTTGTGGATACAGGGCTGGATTTAGGGGCAGGTGACCCAGGTGACCACCGGGGGTGCTGGGCTTGGGGTTAGTGACAAAAGGGAAAAAAGAATGTTTGACAAAAAATCTTTCAGGTATTCCGTATGTGGTTTCATTTTTTTACTAACCTCCTAGAATGTTCTGGACCTTTGTAGAATCTTGTGGAACCTTCCAGACTTTCTGAGATCTACATTTTCCTTGAACCCTCTAGAATGTTGTCAGCCAGACCCTCGTGGGTATAAGAGGGGCCGGGCGTCGCCAATCAGTCTGTGAGATATAAGAACGAAATGAAGTGAGAGCCCAGCTGCGATATTGTCAACCTCATTTTATTGTGTAATTGTGAAAGTATACTTGTGACAGGGATAAATCATGCATACAAATTGTGCATCACAGTCGTGAAATGGGCTACAAATGCAATACAAAATAAGGTATTCAAAAGTTTAACAATTGGAGGGAGGGGGCGCCACAGATGCTCCTCACCTGGGGCGCTATTTGGTCTAGGACTGGCCCTGTGTGGATAAACGTGTTACAGATGTGAGATGAAATGCATCCTAGAATACTCAAGGAGCTGACTGAGGAGATATCTGAGCCATTAGCGATGATCTTTGAAAAGTCATGGAAGATGGGAGAGATTCCAGAAGACTGGAAAAGGGCAAATATAGTGCCAATCTATAAAAAGGGAAATAAGGACAACCCGGGGAATTACAGACCAGTCAGCTTAACTTCTGTACCTGGAAAGATAATGGAGCAAATAATTAAGCAATCAGTTTGCAGACATCTAGAAGATAATAAGGTGATAAGTAACAGTCAGCATGGATTTGTCAAAAACAAATTGTGTCAAACCAACCTGATAGCTTTCTTTGACAGGGTAACAAGCCTTGTGGATGGGGGGAAGCAATAGGTGTGGTATATCTTGACTTTAGTAAAGCTTTTGATACTATCTCGCATGATCTTCTCATAAACAAACTAGGGAAATGCAGCCTAGATGGAGCTACTATAAGGTGGGTGCAAAACTGGTTGGAAAACCGTTCCCAGAGAGTAGTTATCAGTGGTTCACAGTCAAGCTGGAAGGCATAATGAGTGGGGTCCTGCAGGGATTGGTTCTGGGTCTGGTTCTGTTCAATATCTTCATCAATGATTTAGATAATGGCATAGAGAGTACACTTATACAGGTTGCGGATGATACCAAGTTGGGAGGGGTTGCAGATGCTTTGGAGGATAGGATTATAATTCAAAATGATCTGGACAAACTGGAGAATTGGTCTGAAGTAAATAGGATGAAATTCAATAAGGACAAATGCAAAGTACTCCACTTAGGAAGGAACAATCAGTTGCCCACACATACAAAATGGGAAATGACTGCCTAGGACAGAGTACTGTGGAAAGGGATCTGGGGGTCATAGTGGACCAGAAGCTAAATATGAGTCAACAGTGTAACGCTGTTGCAAAAAAAGCAAACATCATTCTGGGATGTATCAGCAGGAGTGTTTACGCAAGACATGGGAAGTAATTCTTCCGCTCTACTCCGTGCTGATTAGCCCCTGGAGTATTGTGTCCAGTTCCGGGCACCACATTTCAGGAAAGATGTGGACAAATTGGAGGAAGTCCAGAGAAGAGCAACAAAAATGATTAAAGGTCTAGAAAACATGACCTATGGGGCAAGATTGAAAAAATACAGGTTGTTTAGTCTGGAGAAGAGAAGACTGAGAGGGGACATGATAACCGTTTTCAAGTACATAAAAGGTTGTTACAAGGAGGAGAGAGAAAAATTATTCTCCTTAACGTCTGAGGGTAGGACAAGAAGCAATGGACTTAAATTGCAACAAGGGAGGTTTAGGTTGGACATTAGGAAAAACTTCCTAACTGTCAGGGTGGGTAAACACTGGAATAAATTGCCTTGGGAGGATGTGGAATCTCCATCATTGGAGATTTTTAAGAGCAGAATAGACAAACAGCTGCTGGGATGGTCTAGATAATACTTAGTCCTGCCTTGAGTGCAGGGGACTGGACTAGATGACCTCTTGAGGTCCCTTCCAGTCCTATGATTCTTAGTTCAGATACTACAGAGATGGGGTTCTGATAGGTACTCTATCTTGCTAGCTTCCCAAAAAGGGGACAGAGATACTTCCCCTCCTCTGTAAAGCACTTGGAGATCTGTCGGTGAAAAGTGCGATATAAGATTTTAATATTATTATTTGTTGAGCAAAGAGTGTACAGTGTTGCACAGAACCTAGAAACAGACGCTCCCACAGGAATGCCCTCTTCCTTGCATTCAGGACTAAGTCAGTGAAACTGCTTTATGGACTCATTTTAACACTGCAGGTAATGGATTTGCTAATAAAGCATGACTTTCTCATGCTAGGTTGCTAGGGCAGCCGATGAAATTCACACCCTTCTGGGATGTTAAATCATTAATCCATAGAATGTCGTTAGTTACAGGTCAGGAGGAGATATCAGCTGGCTATCATCCTGGCTCCCTCTCTATTTAAAAAATGACAGTGTGCATTGAATTTCCCCCAGCACGAAATGTGTAAGATAGAGAGAACATTAGGGCTGTTAATGAAGGAATTCTACAAGCGTCCGTTCAGCAAAAGAGAGACTGATATATGGATGCTGGAATAGCTCGGCCAGCCAATTCATTATCACCCAGCAGCATTAACGTGCTGGGGATTTTCCAGCCTTCTGGGTATTAACTTGTACAATATATAAAATTCTAGATGAAATTTTCTCTCTCTCTCTCTCTCTCACACACCCACCCACACAGAGCCCATTCCCCTGTGCACAGCCTGCTCACTCGGGATTTGTGTGGAGGGAATTGGGTGTGTGTGGAATCCAACATAACCCCTGCCAATTTGCAATCAGTGCATGCGCAGCTCTGGGTCTCCTCTGCAACTGCTGTGCACTCCCCACATGGGCAATGGAATCCGGATAATCACAGACCCCGTGGCCATGTCTTCTCCTCCTCCCCAATCCCGTCATGGTGGATTATGTGGACCCGGTTGCAGAGCCTAGATCCACCATGCCCATGGGATGAATAATCTCACTGCCTGCCTGCTCAGCTTCACCCCCCATCCTGGGCAGCAGACTCAACTCTACTTGATAAAGATCTTTGCCCAGGGCCATTTTCACCCACTGGAGTATAGAAGCATAGAAATGTCGGGCTGGAAGGGACCTCAAGAGGTCGTCAAGTCCAGCTCCCAGCGCTGAGGCAGAAACAAGTAAACCTAGACCATCCCTGGCAGGGGTTTGTCCCACCTGTTCTTAAAAACCAGCAACGACTGGGATTCCACAGCCTCCCTCAGCGGCCTGTCCCAGAGCTAAACCACCCTGATAGTTAGAAAGTTTTTCCTAATGTCTAACCTAACTTTCCCTTGCTGCAGATTGACCCCGTGACTTATTGTCCTGTCTTCAGTGGACATGGATCACAATTGATCACCGTCCTCTCTCTCCTTTTGGTGACCATGTTCCCCATCTACTCACACGCGTTGTCTGTCTTGTCTATTTATACTGCAAGCTCTTTGAGACAAGATCTGTCTCTTACTATGCGTATGGACCGTGCCTGGTGCAGTGGGCCCAGAATCACGCACTACTGGAATAAAAATTATTTTCAAAATCCACATCAGGCAATGCGGGGCGGGGAGGGAGCAACCAACAGATCAACGTAACTCTGGCTGCACCAGCCTCGTCACTACCTCCAAATCTTCCTCTGCATAGGCTGCAGTGCAGGAAGTCCCTGCAGAACACAGCTCCACAGTGTCATGCAACACGTCAGTGGCAAAGCTGGGAACACAGCTCAGGTTGCCCGGCTCCTCAGGCCAGCGCCCTAGCCACTAGCCCACCGTTAACACCCCCTGCGCTCGGGGCGTTGCATTTGGTGCCGCCGCAGTTTGTGTTGAGGCCAGCACAGATGCTAGGACAGTTAAATAAAAACAAGGACCTCTGAGTGTTTTACTTATATTGAGCAGGCTGGCCATAAACCGTAGCCTCTATGCAGTATTGACAAATGAAAATTTACTAGGTACATTTGGTCAAGCTAATGGGCTGCTTAAGCCCTCGCTGTGCCTCAGTAAGCGCTTTATATTGAGCATTTTAATATCATTTCCCTGTGGATTAATTCTTATTCAAACTGAGGCAGCCCTGAGTCAACAGAATGAAGTCGGGCAGTTTATTGTGATTCAGACACGATGCACCGCTCTGTTTTGTCGTTTCTTTCCCCATGCCTCTCCCCTCCCTCCAAGTGGGAATCTTCGTTAGAAATTAATCTTTCCCCAGCAGGAGGGTGAGCAGCAAGGAGAGAACCTCCTTCCGAAAATAATGACATTTATTGCCTGGTACCAGGGTGGTTTTTTAAGGTAGAATAATTGTGGCTGTACTGTGTAGAGATAAATTGTACGAAGGCTGTGAAACAATGATCTCTTGAGTCTCTGCACAGGAAAGTTCTGTCCTTGCTATGGCCAAGGATAGGACTGATTCTGTCACTGGTAGAGCCAGGAGTGCTTGCTATAAAATGTCATTAGAGATTCTAGGAAATACAATGCATACAGAGGAAGGATGGTTTTGTGGTTAGTGCACTGGGCGGACAGTCAGGAAATATGGATTCAAATTCTGACTCTGCCATAGACTCACTGTATGACTTGGGTCAAGTCACTTACTCCCTTTGTGTCTCCTCAGTTCCACATCTGTAAAGTGGAGGTACTAATACTTCCTTTCTTTGTTTTGATTGTAAGCTCTTTGGGGCAGGAATGACATTTTACTCTATGTATGTATAGAACCTAGCGCCATGGGGTTCTGATCTCGGTTGGGACCATCAGGTGCTACCATAATACAAATAAATAATGCCACCACATTTGTTGCTATAACACCAGCTAACTGTTCCCAAACCTTCAACAAGCTTTCAGTTTATTAGCTACAGTACTCACAAGTGAAAACTATGGCTGAATTGAAGTTTATAGCAAAATTCATCCTGAGTTCCAGGGGACCAAGATTTCACCCTGTATGTGTGGTTTCCCCTAACAGATAAATGACATTTGTAAAAAACTGTATACCCATAATGTGTGTACATGTATATTTGCATCTATATGTATTTAGATATATTCTCTCATGCATCACATACCAAATACAGTTCATTCCATCTATCTACATTTTATTTGTAATGTATAGATAAATTAGTGAGAGCTCAAGCATTGTAAATACACAAGAGTAACAAGCTAGTAAAGCCACATTTGAACTTGCCTCTGAAGTACCAGTTTAAATTGATTCGCTTCAGATACGTCACTCCAGCTTTTCCCAAGACTGAGGAGGAGCCGTACGGGGGGTGGGTATCGAGGGTTAGTGAAGGGTAGGGAGGGGAATTAATAGATTTATTTTTCTTGCCTCTCTCTGTTGTTTTATGCTCTTGAATAGAGGGGTGTGGTAATTCTGGTCACTTCGAGGTGGCCATGTTAGTTGGTACCGTAGTAGCTGTGGTGCCGTGCAGACCTATGTTGCTGAATAATAAATACAATAATCATAGGTTAGAATTTCAGATTCATTGTCTTTGTGACTGTGATTATTACTTCTCCAGGGGTCCCTGGAGGAAGGGAGTGGATCAGCAAACACATTATTTCTTCTTGTCAGAATATAAACAAGAACAAATATTGAATCAGCCTTTGTCCCAAACCCGCTGGCTCCTTTCTAATACAGATTTGACACGTATCTTTGCTAGTTGGATGGCTTTCTGGGCTTTATCCTTTTCTCCTCTGTTATCAGTAGCAGTTTCTCTAACCCCTTGCAAAATCAGTCTGGATGGCCTTTTAAAGACAAGGGTGGCATGTTCCCACTTCCACTATTTTTGTCCGGGCAAGGGGAATTGGAGAACCTTTAGCTTCCAGGATTAGATCTCCTGAATCCCGGGCTGGGCTACTTTAGCGGGCACTAAGACGGGTCTCTCCCACGTTCAGTGATATTGCCTGAAAGGTGGAAATGTGATAAACATTACTGGCTCCATCAATAAGTTAACTTTTCCCCCCTTGATTTGTATTAGACTCTCCCCTCCCCCTGCCTAACCTGACCTTTGTCTCTTGAAATTTAAAGTTCGTTCCTATTTTCCCTCATCCCCGTCCTCCTGCCCCACTAGCAGAGCTAAGGGAATTTAGCAGAGCTCTGCAGACAGGAGCAAAACGAATAAAGTGTAATAAAAAAGATGGATCCAGCCCTCTAACTTCAAGATAAAGGGCCGGGCGTAGTCAACCAGGAGCAATGAAAGATCCTTTCGCGTATCTGAGCAGGGGAGCCAGCAAAAGTAATGAGAAGATATCTGTACCGAGATCGATCATTTCCGCCCTTGCAGCTCTGTAGCTGATCAAATGGGCACGTGGGGCTTTGAATTTCATTCACGTAAATTCAGACGTGGAGCCCGAATTCAACCAGGTGACGCAGGTTTGGGGCCTGTTTCTGACAGCAGCACCACTGTGAGCTGGGAGGAGGGGAGGCGCTCAGCGTCTCACAAGGGATCAGGCCCTCGTGTTTGGCTCTTGGCTGCCATTTTTAAGCAGCTGAACCCCACAGCCCCTCTCCCACCTCCCAAAAAAAATTCCACAAGGAAAGACTATGTAAACTTTGTGCAGATAAAGCAAAATGTGACTGGCAAGGTGAGTGGGTCTGGCAAGGCTAGGGCACTCCAGGGATTGCTTCCAAGAGAGAACACATGATTTAATGCTGGGGTGAGGGGGGCGAGGCAGAAAGGGGTGGACGCAAGGGCACCTATAGAACTACTGCCCTTCGCAAGCGGAGTCAAAGCGCCACTGCTGCGAATTACCGGAGATATGAGATGCACATTGTCTCCAGCCACCATTGTTATCCCAAACACCAACCTCAGAGGGGGAAGGGCTCCATTTGTGTAACTTTCATCCCCCCAAGTCTGGGTGCTGTCTCCAAGTGCAGCTCTTGCCAGAAGATTGGTAGCTGTTAAAATGGCACCCTGGCCTGTGCCTCAAACTCCATCTTGAGTTTTATCAGTTTACGCAGACAAAAAAGTTTCTGTCCCCTCCCTGTTTGTTCTGGGATCTGACAACCAAGCTGGGTTCCTTCTGGCTTGTGCATCATCACCAGCCAGAAAGATTCTGCAGGCCAGATTCTGCCCTCATTTATACTTGTGTCTTCAATGGGTTTACACAGGTGGAACCGAGGGCAGAATTTAGCCCTGCAATTGCACCTTAATTCACACTCTCTGTTGATGATGTGTGAGCCAGGAGAGACTGCAACTCGCGTCCCATGGCAGGGTGGGCTCTGCAGGGCTCCTGGCAGCGCGAGGAAGTGTGAACATAGAGTCAGCAGGTGTGACTGTGAATGCAGTCTGGGTGCTGATCCGCTGCGTCAGAATGAGGTTACAGCCACATGGTCATTGTCAAGGTGGAACAGCACCGTGGCTCAGGTGTCCGAATGGGGGACAGCTTCTGATCATTGTAACAAACCTGTTCCAAAAAACTCCACGGGACAGAACAGGTTGTAAAGGGAGGGAGAGGACCCGTCATGCAGCTGTGTGTCCTGTAACCATTTCCTGCTTCTGATTTCACCCTTTCCTTGAGTTCCCAGAAGCTTGATTCAACGGTCCTGGTCCAATGCCCCCCCATGCAGCAGCTTTAGCACTGACCTCCAAGAGCAGGGAGCGAAGGAGTGATTCACTTTTTGCATTCCAGATGCTGAGTATTCATGGCCACATCAGACGCTTGAAAGAGGGAGAAGGCGGGGTGGAGCATGCCTGCCCAAACAAACCCAAACCTGACACGTTGGCAGAGGTCTCCATTGAAGGTCATCGGGAATGCAAAGGAAGCTGGGGCTTTTTGACACACTGTCTCATGGGCTGATGAACACGGTGTGGTGTGACATTTAATTTCACATGGCCCCAAGGAATGGAGAAGGGCAAAGGGATCACCAAGACTGTTCAGACAGGAAACTCACTCTCCTGGAAATCACACTTGCCTTGGTAGCTGTTGATGCAGGCATAAAAGAGAGACGTTCTCCTGATCCCCTGGAACTTACTGGGGCCAGAGCGAGAGGCACAGGTCTACCTTTTCCTAACGTGATTAGTGATTTTGGGTGGTCAGCTGGAGATGCTTTGGGGTGGGAGCTTAGCACTTACTGAAAACTGGGCCCTTTTGAAAAACTAGGCCATAACATCTGCATATCCCAGCGACAAAGGGGCAAATTCAGCTCTGGCATAAGCAGGTACAGTTCCCATGGACGTCAATTCAAGTAGTTCCATGGCCAAATTTGGCTCATGGTCTCTAAACCCTCCAGCAACAGCAAATTGCGTCAGTGGCAACAAAATGCGCTCGCCTTCTCTGAGACAGGAAAAAAGTCATTCTGCCTGCCAAGAGGCATGATCCTTCCTTTTGCTTTGATCTTCTTTCCTCAGCCCCGTTTATGGAGATAAGAGGCCTGTATAGTTCGAGCTTCCTTGATTGAGAATTTGTTTCTCCTTGTCCTTTTAAAAATGATACTTAACAAAGAACATAGATGAGGAAAGAGTCCTTTGCCATGTGGCGCTATAACATTCCGAAGGAGGAATGTTGGTTAAAGGACATTAAGTCTGAACAGAGCCATGTCAGCTGTGTATTGCTATGCCAGTCTTTCTGTAAGAACAGCTGCCATTCAGATTCCATCTCTCAGGTGCTGGGCTGGAGAACAACGGCATAATGTTTATAGACCAACATTAAAATGAATCTTTGAGAAGCTATTGCACAGCGTTTCAAGTGACTGCTGCAGGAAAGGCAGCCGAAAGGAGCACATGGGATTTATCTGTCTGGATAACAGACAACAGACTCACCGATCACCCTGTGATCCTTGAGCACTCACCCTAACCCTAACCTCACAAGAGACCCCCATTCCCTGTTCTGAACCCCACAACCTAAATTGCATCCAGCAACTGCCATATCAGGGAACAAGACCAAAGCCAGGTATAGTTACAAATTAACAGATTTTTCTGTTGACATAATTCCCCGTACCCTCTTGCAGGTAAATATAGTGCTGGTGAAAGGCACTAGCCTGACTGTGCCTGAAACAGACACACTTTATCTCCAGGACAGGTACAGGTAATCCCCTCTGCATTGTTCCTCTCCGATGGGACTCAGCATGTCATTGCACTTGGTATTCTTGCTGATTCATGGTAGCCCAAAGTGAAAACCCAAAGCCAGGGAGAGATTGTGTGCTACCCTATGAACTCTCCTCCACCAGATGGTGTCCCCATGGCAGGTCATCTTAACCAGTCTTCATCTAGCTTATGGTGAGGCTCCGGTATCAGAATAGGACTGGCCATACCCCTGCAGAGAACATACACGCCGTGTTGTAAGATATACAATCAATGCAACATCGTAATGCTTTGCACTGCTATAGTGCCCTTCATCCTGGGATCTCTGCAAACTTTATAGACACTGTAAACCTGATGAATTAAACCTCACAACTCTCCTGGGAGGTAGGGAAGTATTGTTATCCCCCTTTTGTTGATGGATAAAATCATACAGCAAATCTCGGAAGAGATGCCAAGAGTCCTGTCTCACAGTCTCGTTGGTTGATTCTGTGTTTCAGCTAGCAAAGAATAATGACATCACTCCATAGGATTCCAAGGGAATGGCCTATTAGCATCACAAATGCTTTTGATTGGTCTGTGTGACACATTGTAACATTCAACATGTCCCGCACTTGCATTTGTAAATACAGCCTGGCTGAAAAATGCCTGTGATTATTGTTTTTATATGAATGAATGATAGTAGCAAAGCTAAACTTTATTGTATTGATCACACTAACTGTGTCCCCTCTCCAGCTGGAGAGCATCTGAGCATACAGCCTGGAAGTTTTCTGAGAACCGAAGTAGCCTGAGCTGCATGAGAACTCAGCTAGTGGGTGGAATCTGAGACAGCAGTAGAGGCTGAATAAACACAGCGAAGAAAGGCAGCTTCCCAAGCATCTGGGACACTCAGGATTAAGGAAAGGATTAAGAGTCTGAAATTGGATTAAACTGCTGGCAACTGCAACTTGGCACCAAAGTAGATTTTGTTAAGAAATTGCATGAAGCCTTGTAGGTGGGCAAGGGGGTCCAGAATGCTCAACGGGATGGCGCGAGCATGGGAAGCTATCATATATAGCCAGCAGCAGGTAAAACAGAGCCATATGGTTCATGAGCACTTGCAGAAGTGACAAATCTAAAGGAAGAGTGACCCTGTTTCACTGGCCCAACACAGAGTTTTTTAAATAAATTCTATTCAATATCCTATAGATGGCTAGGAAATAGCTTCCTGAATATACACTGTTTTGTTTCTCTTACAGCTTCTCTGGTTGTGAAAGTTCCTAAAGTGATTTTGCCCATTTCATATCTGCAGCTGCCCAGAGCACTGGAGCCAGATAACATTTGTAAAGTTGAGGTTTGATTTTCATTTAAGTTATGGGAGAACCTTCCACACATTCTTCTTCTAGTTACCCTTGGGCTGCTGGGGGAGATGCTGTGCATTTCTTGGCAGGGATCAAAGACCTGCACGCAGCCTCTTTTTTGTGTGCGTAAACTCTCATTTTATCTTCTTTTGTTTTCCCCTTTGCTGTAGATTACTTGGCACACAAGCCAGGCGTGGCTTTGCCCTGGCTCTTTTGCAAACCCTGTAACAAATGAGATGAGCATTGTGAGTTCATCTGCAAACACAGCACAAAAAGAGGCATGTCTGTGTAAAATAGCTCTGCTCCAGAGCCTTAGCAGTTTCTCCTGGGGGCTGGAAAGGGCTTGCCTTTTCATCAGCGGGGCTCATTCCTGTGCAGGCTGGACTGGAAGAAAGAAAAACAGCTTTGGCAAATGGGAAGACTTGGAAGCGATAGGCCACATTAAAGCAAAAAACCAGGCCAAGGGTCTCCAAGAGCTAACTCCTCGTGAGACGGCTCCACAATGCGTGGGGGCCATCTTGGAAGTGTCCGAGTTGAGATAGACAGCTGATAAAATGTAGATCTGCCCCACACTGCCAGAGCCCCATTGGTATAAACAAAGAGGGGGCTGTGAAGAGCTTCAGAAATTACTCCCACCCTGTTGGTCTGAAATAAACCCTATCTCATGACACATGCAAGGACTCATCTCTTTCCCGAGGTGTCTGGAAACAAGGGGTGGCAATTGTAAGGGTGGAGAATTGTTTGAGAGGAAGGAGGGTTTCTGGGGGTTTAGCTCCAGTTGCTGCACTTAGGACGTATTTTAAAGTTATGTTGGGGCACCTAGACAGCCTGGAGAAGCTCCCTGCCGAGCATTTTTATAAATGGCAAGAAATATATTTGAAGGAGTTTCTGCTTTGGCGAGGATGTGCACTGAAAATCTGCCTTTGCTAACCGCAGTAGATTCAAACCTGCTAGGCCTGGCTGCCTCCCCCAGAGATGCATGTCAGACTGATGTTCACCTATAGCGAGGATGGGATTAAGCCCTGGACTTCAGGGAAGTTCAGGAATGCTGTTGCCTGAAGGTAGGTAAGGAAGGGTGTATGCATCCAGCATTGTCCTCTGGAGAGAGACAGAGGTTTGTTGGATCTTTTTACCTCCATTTTGGAGGGCAATGTGCTGCAGATTGTGTGTTCCATTTAAAAAAACCTATTTGCTTAGGAGCTGTTAATGGCGGGATGATAACACTTTCTTATATAAAACCCAGAGCGATTGCGTGAGAGCTGCCAGCTTCCGGACCGACCTAGCAGAAAGGAGAGATGGAATCAGCCCTGTTCTTTTGCACCTACCCACTGACAGCCCGGCTGATGTCTCCCTGGCCATCCCTTGGTACTAAAGGTTAGATCCAACGTCTGTGGAAGCCAGTGAGTGTCAGATCAGGCCAATAAGCTGCATTTTCAAAGCACTTGGGTTATCTAAGGAAAAAAGAGCATTGGTACGTCCAGCAGGAGTGGGTGATGTAAGCCAGGGAATCCTTCCATATTATTTTCGAAGGACACAGTTATCCCAGGGACTCACCAGGGAAGGAGCCAGGTGCTGTGTCCTGCCCGGTAATGTAGCCGCTCAGCACTGTGCGTTTGCACACTCACTCCCCTCGAAGTCGCTGTCCTAAGGTTGCCAAGGTAGCAGAGAAGACTGCACAATATGGCTGCTGCCTCCTTTGATCCAGGATGCTCCTTGAGAGGCCCTGAAGCCAAGAGCCCACCAAATGACTTGCAGTGGAGCTGCCAGCAGTGCTTGATGGCTCCCCACCCTCCACGGGGAGTTGAGTATCCGTGTCTGTGCTGCTGAGCTCAGCTCCCTTCCCTCCCGGCAAACCCACCTGCCTAGGTAAGCGCCGCATAACGCACTGAGGAGGCTGTTGCTGAATGAGAATGTTGGCTCGGGAAAAATATTTGAGGCACAGATGCTCTTTTCCCCTCAAGCAGCTCTGACCCAGGCTATGCGATTTGCAAGCAGATGTCTGCCAGGCATTCCTTCCACGGGCTGCCAGCCAAACCCAGACCCACCATCCAGACCATTTTCCCCTGTGCTCTCCCTGCGACACAGGGCTGCTGATGACACTGACCAATGCATTTTATTGCTGAAGGCCAAGTCTCTCCCAGGAAGCAAAGCTCATTCCCTTTGACTTTGCAAAAAGGCTTCTGCCTAAGTCAGCGATGCGTCACGTTAAGGAGGGCTCCGGGCGAGAGGCCCGGGGAAACACTAACATTTTGTCATGGCCTGCGCCCGTCCCAAGCAGCTCCATATCCATTGGGCCTCCAATTTTGATTTTGCTGCACCCCAAGGATGGTTGGTCGCAGTCATTTGTCACGCTGGAATATAAAGCCCTCCGCAGCCTTGCACCCTCCCCTGTGGTTAGTACATCTCCCAGCTGAGCCTCACGTCCAGTGGGTTGTAGTGGATTGAAAGACGAGGGAGCGCTGTCAGTTCCTGGTCACGGGGCAGGGGGAGCTGTGGGGAAGCCCTGCTCCCCCAAGCCAGGAAGTGCAGGGGAGAGCTTTGAGCAGAGAAGGGGAACTGCGCATCACTTGCTCACGTCTGCTCAAGCACATGGAGTTCTTCACATTACTTATTCAGCTGCCAAAATGAACTGAAAAGCCATTAGTACGGTTAGCTTGGAGAAGGAAAGGGGGAGAAGGCAGTTTACAGATGCATCTGAATCCTCTCCCTGGAATTAAAAGGCCCCCAAAACTCCATTGGAAGGTCCCTTGTTGAAATCATTATGGGCAGGAGCTCAGTGACTATTGAACGCACAGTATGACAGAACAGGTAGATTACAATGGAAAGAGGCAAAGGAGCCATCCGAAGGTGCACAGAAGAACTGTGTGTGCATCAGGTGGTCATTTGGTGGGAGCTAATAGGAAAAAACCATTTGATTGTATGGGGAGAATAATGTAAACGGATGGAAGAACAAGATGCTAAACAATGAAAACAGCAGGCTGCAGATCGCAGGTGCCAATGTTGCTGCTAAAAGAGGAGGGGATGGAAGAGGAACACAGAGGAGTGATCATATCTGGTGAGGAAGGGAGACAGCAGGAAATGGGATGGAAATGATAGGGGTGAGAGGCAGATAACAGCAGCTGAGGGAGAAGAGTGGAGGGGAAGGATACTGTAAGAACGGTCTTTTCTTTCATCTGGGGAGATGCTATTATGGCAGTAAACGATGTGTGTGGGATCTATGGTTACCCTCAGCAGGGGTCCCGATTCGCTCATCAGAAGGGGCAGTTGGGGAGGTCATGGAAGCGCCTGTGATGTGAGACGCAGTGGCAAGCAACAGCTTGGAACCCATCACAACTTGTCTAATCTGCTGTCAGCTGTTGAATGGTTTCTGCTAGGCATGAGTCTGCCAGTTCCCTGCACTCTAAGCAGCTGGTCATTTCCCACCAAGTAGGCAGTAAATCCTGTTACTGAAAATACACGAACATTAATTGGTGCCGTGGGAACCTGGATTTGGGCAGAGAGGAGGGCTGGAGAAGGCACTTCGTTACATTCAGTTGGGTCTGGGGAAGAATGAAGGTTTAATGGCTGCTGTTGCACTGGGATGCTGAGGTTTCATTGGCGTTGCGTTAGAGAACTGGTGTCTTAGGTTTGCCACCTGTCCTGTGTTGAGGGGGAGAGTTACAGTTCATCAGGACCTTTGCCTGCAGAGAACGGTCCCTTGGTGAAGTTGTGCTATTGCAATGACCTAAGAAGCAACGACTTCCTAAACATTAGCCACTGCTGTCTTGGTGTCACAAAATTCTCTTGCAAGTTCACAACTGAGAAGTCCCTGGTAAAAAGGATCTTTTTCTGCCATGAGATTTTTACACACTCAAGATGGCTGCACCTTGCACCTTCCTGGGTCATAAAGGGTGGGGTAGGAGGCTCCACTATCCTGCAGAGTGAGATATTAGTCTGCGTGGAGATCTAAAGCCATAATTCAGGAGCTTGTAGGCCAGCAGTAAGGAGCTGGTGCCTATGACTCCAGAATTGTTGACAGTGGGCTGGTATTTCCCTATTTTCCTCAGGAATGAAACTCTCTCTTTGGACAATCAGCTCTGTTACATCTAGCCAATTCCTTGTCCCAAAGAATAATCTCACAACCGCTAACTTCAACCTGTTTGTGCACAGCTTAGTAACTGTGGGGCCAAATTCTCTTCTCGGTGATTCGCTCCCATTTAATTGGATGGAGCGTGTGGGTGTTGGCCTGATGTCAAAAACTGCTCTGATTCCTGTCTCTTTACTAACCGTTCCGGGAGAGGCCTCCATGCCTGAAACCTTTATGTTGGATTCTTGGCATCCCCTAGGTTCCTTATGAGTCTGTATTTTTCAGAATCATGAAATAGGAAGAAAGAAAGTCTCACAGACCTACTGAGCAGCTATTGCTGGAGTCAGACCCAGCGGGCTGGAAAGGAAGGTGGCTTTTTACGGAGCTCAGAGCACTCAGCATTTGGGGACACTGGCATTCACTCTTTTACATGTTATCTTCCCCATCCCCTCACAGTCGTGCATTGGGGAATACTAAAGGCCTAGCGTATTGTACCGGAGATGTGTAATGAGAAGACTGTTAAGCGCAGCACACTTCAAGGAAAGAAGACAGAGCCTTACATGGGACAAAATTCAATCCCTCTTTAGCATGCTGTTCCTGGACAAACCACCTCCCACTTACCCTGCTGTCACTAAAGGTGGTTGCTTTGTTGGCTTTTCGTTATTGGATGTGACACCCCAATCATGATGCTCCTGTTAATCCTTTCCCCTGTTACCTGGGCATGCCTGCAAGATCGTGCTACATGAGAAGGTCAGGCTGCGGTCAGGTCTTTCCCACACAGACTGTGGCACAGATACGGCCCAGCCTGCAGGATCACTGATCCAGACCCAGCCCCTCCCTAGGCCAAGCATTCAGGGAGTAGTTTCCTTTAATTTCACATAACGGTCTTTCTAATTCTGCTCTAATCGGCTTCCTTTGCTGCAGATGACATGCAGAGCTCTGAGGGCGAAGGATCCCTGACCCTTCCTGCATAGCTAAGAGTCTCTGGGAGAGAATCAGAATATACATAAGCGCTGCTGCAAAAAAGAAAAAAAAATGCAAACTCTTTATATAACCTCATTTAAATCCCAGGTTTGGAAACTTTATTAAGGCTTGGCAGGGACTGTTTGGTACTCACAGGAGCAGCTTGCTCTAAAACCTTATTGCATTTCAGAGCCAGGGTTCATGTGAACAGTGGAGGCATCTCTGTGGCTATTAAAGATGACGACGCAGGTTGCATTCTGCGTGGCTAGTACAGCAGTTTAGTGAGAGGAAATAGACAGTTGACTCTCTAAAGCAGCCTGCCTGACTGTGATTATTGAACAACACAGGCAGGGATTTGAGAGGCACAGAGAGAGAGAATCTCTCATTTTCCGATTAGAATTTTTCTCTTAAACTTATCTGAGGCTTAAAGCCTTTTTTAAGGTCCAGATTAAAAATAGCCCTTGTCATTTGAAAGTGAGTGCCTAGGGTACTGCAAGGCTGGACGGGGAGGGATTGTAAGGTTAGTATTGGGATCTGGATACTGCTGTCCACCTGACTTGGAAGGAGCTAAGTGTATCTTGGAGGGTCAGCATGGAGCTTGGTTTGTGCCCGGTCTGTGTGGAGGACATGGACTTTCACCTCCTCCCTTAGCTGGCTTTGCCCTTGATGAGAGAGACTCGCCTGTCCGGTGGCTGAGAGCTGCAGTGGGACTTTTTGAACCAGGCATGTAGTGATAAAGGAAGCCCCTGGTATTTCACCCAGCTCATTCGAAACATGAGCATACACTGCCCGGCTTGTCATGCCAAGCAGGCGAGCAGCGCTTGTTATCGAGCCCATCTTCCCTTGAGCACTGAATTCCAGCATGGCTCCTTTGGAACCTGAGGATTAGCCTGGACAGCATTACACAAAGGAATCGGTGCTTGTCTCGGCGTGTTCCTGATCTCTTTCCATTTCACTCCTCTCCTTCTGATGCGGCTGGAGGGCACCTCGCTACTTCTGACACCACCACCTGGGAGCTCCGTTGGTCCTTGGTGAAGTGTTCTCTAATATCTCTCCCCGTTGGCTTGTGTCTACACTACTGGCCGGATCGATGGGCAGCGATTGATCCAGTGGGATTGATTTATCATGTCTAGTATAAACGGATAAATTGACCACCAATCGCTCTAGCGTCGACTCCAGTACTCCACCTCAACGAGAAATGCAAGGGGAATCGACGGAAAAGCATCTCCCATCGACACACAGCAGAGAAGACACCGCGATAAGTAGATCTAAATACATTGACTTCAGCTACATTATTCATGTAGCTGAAGTTGTGTAACTTAGATTGATCCCCCTCCCCCCCCCCCCCATAGTGTAGACCAGCCAGTCAGTGGGCTGCAGGGCTTCCACACAGCAGGTGACTTTGCTGTTGCTTTGGGGTGATATTCAGCCATCTGCACAGGGCCAGCATGAGCTCTCTGCACAGGGGAGAAGAGACTAGTAAACAGCACGTTCACTTCTCTGAGGTCATTCACCCTCCCCACCCCTTTTTTTAGCCAGCCTTTCAGATCAGTAGAGTCCTGTTCTCTCCAGATAGCACAGCCCCTGAATGGCAAGCAGTAAACTCTTCAGTGTGCTTATCGATTTCTCTGACTAATATTGATCACCTTGGTGACATATAGGTAATGTGTAATTAGTAACTGGGGGAAAAAAAGCAATGAGCGGGTCCTAAGGCTGAGATCCAAGATGTGCAAGAAGTGTAACCTCATGTCAGCATCAGCCAGTTAATGATAAATAGGGGAGGGGCAGCTGACCTGTCCATAGATGGACCTGGCTTGGTAATCATCTAACCCACTATTAGAGATAGTAGCTAATCCCTGGAAATGGCCTTCTTGGGTCTCTGATCTCATGAGCAGCAGCTTTTACGGGGAGGATCCATGAGCTACAGATGTCAGAGGAGCAGGGGGCTCCTTAATAGAATTTGAACCTACGGAAAAGGCATCCAGAATCTTGTATTTGAAAAAGAAAGCTGAAGGAGCAGCATGTAGAAGAGATGCTTAAAATGATGGACTAGGGAAAAGCTCCTGTGTATAAAAATGTACATCCCTACGGACATAAAATACATGTCTGTAAAACTCTCCGCCACTGGGGCCATAGGCAGCGGTATGCAGGGCTGTCCTTACCCATATGCAAAGTACGCAGCTGCGTAGGGCACCAGAATAGCTAGGGACAGCCCTGGCAGTATGTGTGGGCATTTCACCAGCAACATTATTGCTATTTAACGTTTATGTTACCATAGCACTCGGAGGCCCCTTCGTGCTAGGTGCTGTGCAAACATATCAGAAGACACAGTCCTGGTCCAGAAGCACTTGCAGTTCTATCTGCTGAACTTCACCAAGTGCTCTTTGTAAAAGGGGTAACAGAGCGCAGTGCTAGCTATGCTGAACAAAGCGCAGGTAGGGAGATCTGGCAAAGAAAGAGGTAATTTACGGGGGCCCTTGCCTCAGATTTTCTTTCACTGACACAGCTGTCTTTGCTGTGGCTCAGAAAAGGAAAGCATCAGTTTCTCTCACTGAGTTTTATTCTATGGCTTTGGTGCTGGGCTTTCAGGGCCAAATTCAGTGCTGGTATAAATTGGTACAGGGAGGGCATGCTGGCAAGTATTGTCTCCAAATATCTTAACAGGCCTGTGTTATAAGATGCTAGTGTGGGTCTCAAATAGGCTGGACACTTAGTCACGTTGCATCCTGAAGGCTCATTGGAGGTGTTCTCGTTGGAGATAGTAAATAATATCCTGCAGGCCACCAGAGCAATGGTGGAGGGAAGCAATCGCTTCATGTTGACAGGCATATGAGTAATGATGCACACCACCGTGAGACTCACCTGGATGGTCAGATATAAATGGATCAAATAGCTGTATATAAAGGGGGAAGGAAACTATTTGGGTTTAATTGTTAAAGCTGAGTTCTGCTGATCTGAGCCCGTACTTGAAAATATTGAGTAAGAAGCCAGGTCTGCTTCAGAGAGGCCAGTTCAGACCCTGTGAACAGATACACAGGAGCCCTGGCTGTGAAATGACCCCTCCCCAATATAATCACTGCTAGGGACTGGATTTGTAGGCCCGAGATTTCTGGTTAAATCACACCCTTCAAAATAAAATACAGAACGTGCCCTCCAGGATTCTAGGCTATTGAAGTAAATTGAAAGACTAGAGGAAGTTGCTCTGAGAATTTTGAGCGTGCGCGCGCTCACGCACGCACACACAGAGTACGTGGTAGGTTAGACTGTGGAGTAAAACCTTGCAGTGGGGTCACTCATTCTAGACTGTCTAGCTTCATAATCTTCTCACAAGGGGCTGTGAAATAGGGTCAGTAGGGTGTGATGTGGAATGGACAGAATCTCCTCAGAGATTCAGTCGTGTCTGAGCTGTTGTCTCCACTAATTACGGCTTGGCTGCTCAGCTATTAAGGCTACACAGAAGCGGTGTTTATAGTATGGGTGATTTAGCTGCTTATGGTCTTGATCCTGTGGGTCTTTGCAGAGCTTGAGCGCAGTGCGTGCTGAGGTGTGTGAGGGCTCCGGTAACGTTCAGTACCAGACAGAGTGCTCTACATTGGGTCAACCACCCCGTGTCCTTGTTTCCTTACTCTAGGGTAAAAAAAAGGGGGCAGAGTATGAGTCTGTCTGAGGAGACGTAGGCGTGGGCACAATTCCCATCCTACAAATGAAATGCTCTGCCATACACACGCCCTTTCCAGACCTCACTTCTGCTACTAGGCTGGAGTAACGCGACAGCCAAACAGCAGCAGCTCCTTCATGCAGGACCAGCACTCTGCACCTGCAGCCTGCTACCTGAACGGACATTTCTCCTCCCTCCCTCCCTCAACCAACAGAGAACAGGAGCCCTCATGCTGTTGACGTTGAGAGATTGTTTGTCAGGAAGCAGCCCTGGAATTCGGAAAAGCAGTTTTTCCTTGGGGTGGGGTGGTTGGCGGCGCTGTGTATCCTTCCAGGAGTTTATTTTATAAAAATAAAATAACTCTTAAAAATAAACCCTTGTTTTCATCAGAGGCTCAGACAGCTCCTCTCCTTCCTGAAGCAGCAGCTGCAGAGCGTCCAACACAAACAGCGCCAGCATCTCGCTGTGGCCTTCTGGGGTTTCTCAGGGATTTGGGGCATTGTCCTGCTCTCTCCCAGTTGTTTCCTGTCACAAGCTGGGAATGCTCTCCAGTCCCTTTTGGCCTGCATGGTCAGGGAGAGGGTCGCAGTCTGTCTGGAAACAAAATCCTCCTTAATTGAATGGAGACACTTCGGTTTCCTCTGTGATTGTGTCTGGGTGACAGACGTTCCGCTGGCTTAGAGGTGCTGAGGCTCTGGCATGGTTTATAAGAGCAGCTTTGTGTTCCTGTAGGTGAAGTTCACCACTGGGCAGAGGGCCAGCACGGGCCTGTGCTCTATTTCAGTCCCACTTAAACCCTGAGACTTGGATGTTGCCTAGGCTGTGGATGAATTTCACCCGCTGTTGGCTGTGCAGTATTGGTACAAACAGGATTCTGTTGCAGTAGGTAGATTGTTCCACAAGGCACCCAAAGGGAAGAAGAGATTTAAAACAATGTCATAAAATATTTACTTAGCCCAGATGGCATGACATCGCTGCATTAGTCACTCCATTGGTTAAGGCACTGGGACTGTAGTTTATAATTACTGTGATAAAATCATCTCCCAAAACATCCTTAAACACCCGCTTTTAGAACTGTGTGTTGGATAAACAAAATGAGACGTGCCAGAAATTCAGTGAAGTCCACTAGGGATTTGGCTATTGTAGGGTTACCATATCTAACACATAAAAAAAGAGGACCCTCCACGGGCCCTGGCCCCGCCCATTTCCCCACCCCCAGCCCCATCCCAACTCCGCCCCTTCCCGCCCTAACTCCGCCCCCTCCTCCCTCCCACTCCCAGCCACTCGAAAAGGGCTGCCCGAGCGCTACCGGCTTCACGGTTTGCCGGGCAGCCCCCAGACTCTGCGCCCCCGGCCAGCGCTTCCCCAGCGCAGCTGGAGCCCGGGAGGGGAAGTGCCCAGCCGGGGGCGCAGGGTCTGGAGGCTGCCCGGCAAACCGTGAAGCCGGTAGCGCTTGGGCTTCAGGCAGCCCCCTTGCCGGTCCCTGCGCCCCCAGCCGGGTACTTCCCCTCCCGGGCTCCGGTGGCGCAGGGTCCGGAGGCATGGGGGCTGCCCGAAACCGGTAGCGCTCGGCTCTTAAACAGAGCCGAAGAGTTGGGGAGGAGCAGAGCCTCCGGCTGCGGCGGCTCTGCTCCTCCCCGACTCTTCGGCTC